>NW_025549948.1:2500-18426 GCF_905237065.1 Salmo salar | reverse complement strand
TATATATTCATGTTTAGGTTCTGACACTCGCTGCTCTTAGCAGTATATATCTGTTCAAAATAGTTCTAGACACTCCTGTGCGTAGTACATATTCATGTTCAACGTTGAGTTCAGGACACTTCTACATTGGTACTGTTTGGTATGGCATATACACATCAGTATGGAGTGTATCTACAGGTATACACAGTATACCATCATTTTTATGTGGGCATTGTGTACAGTACTTAATCCCCACGTTGTGTATCAAACTTGTAGTGAGTCAAAAATGTTTATCTTTAGACTTGTTGATTTGACTATTTTCAATGCTTTTAAGCACAGCAACTATCGGGTAGGTCTAATGTTAACAAATTAAACGTCTAAAATGAGATGTGCGAAAAACCCAGTTCTAAAATGCGAGCAGTTTCATGAATGAGATGAAACATTTGTTGCCAATTCTGTAAATTCAGGGAGATCTAAAGATGCAAACAATTCATCGCTGATTGCTATATGACCAAAATAATGTCTGGCAGCTTATATAATTAGGGGGTTGATTTAAAAACCAGTAGGACAGGACAGATGAGGTTCTTCAAAAATAAGGGCCTAAATGCTTATGGTAGGATTTTTGGCCATAGGCTACTGGGGAAGCAAGGTGCTGATACGCTTCCCTATGAAGTAAAACGTCTAGGTTTCAAACATTTAAGTAACAGGAAAATATATCGACGCACACAGGCCGAACCGGTTTACAGGCTTCCATGGAAAGGTTTTCCTAAACCTTCATAAATGTTAAGAAGTACAAAGCAGCCTACCTGGCAAAATCATCACGAACCCACGCCAACTTTCAGTGGCCATTTTGTTTTGCAAACTCATCAGGGTAAGTAGGGTACCAGTTAATTAAAGGGTAACTGCACTCCAAAAATAAGAATTTCTTAGTTTTTTGTTGTCTCTGGATGTGGTTAAGCATTGTTGTGGATTTAAAACCTCCAATGTTGTTTTTTTTGTCAAACAACAACAACAAAAAATGAAACCTGGGAGAAGAAAATAATGTGAAACCTGTGGATTTGAGGACTCCGTATGCCAGCCTCATTTATCTATTTCAACAATAGACCTACTTATTGATTACAACTGGTACCATACAGCTTGGCTGTAGGGAAGACCAATAGGATTAATCATTTAGGTCGTTCAAAGTGTATGTCACTGTTTGTCATAGAATTTCACACGCTAGGAGTTCTTTTCCCCGGCCGGGCGAAACGTTTGGGATTAGAGTATACCCACTTCTCCAGGCAGCACCACACCATTCAGCTTTTACATTTGAAATGTAATGAAAGTTTTTGGCACCCGGCCTCCAGAATGATTTAAACGATACTCTGTACCTTTCCATGAGACAACATGGGACTGAGGTTCATGTGTAGCTTGGAATAGACAACAGATGGGATGGTGCATGGACTCATCTCACTTTTTAAATTTTTTTAATAGCATTTTTTTCCACTTCCATGCTATAATTTTTTCCCTGTAATCTCCTCTGTCTCTCAGGTGCTGTTCACCCCAGCCACCCAGGCAGCGCGCAGGCAGCCTGCACCATCGTTGAGGCTCTCACCTCCATCCCCAGCCGCAAGCAGCAGGTGCTGGACCTGCTTACCAGGTAAGAGGCCGTCTTTTGGGTTGGGAGGTCAGCACTGTTTTTAAAAAGATGTTTTTCCAACGTTTCAAATTGACACGATGGGAAGGGGATCTAAGATTGGTCCTCTATGTAGCGAAGTTAGTATCAGTTAAGTTGGATGCTTAACACTGGGTATTATTGTTAGTAGCTGGACCAGGTGCAATCTGCAGTGAAATATTGCCATCAATACCTTGTTTTGTTGTGCTTGCTTTCGAATATTGGGATAATATTCCGGCTTATGTCAAACAGCTTTTTCTAACGCGTGTTTGTTTGTCCCTCAGTTACCTGGATGAGTTGAGCATCAGTGTTTGTCTCGCCCTCAGTTACCTGGATGAGTTGAGCATCAGTGTTTGTCTCGCCCTCAGTTACCTGGATGAGTTGAGCATCAGTGTTTGTTTGTCCCTCAGTTACCTGGATGAGTTGAGCATCGCGGGGGGAATGTGCAGCAGAGTATCTTGCTCTGTACCAGAAGCTCATCAAGCCTCCTCAATGGAAGGTGTACCTGGCCGCCCGAGGAGTCCTGCCCTACATCGGTAACCTGATCACCAAGGAAATAGCCAACCTGTTGGCTCTGGAAGAGGCCACTCTCAGCGCACAGACCTGCAGCAGGGATATGCCCTCAAGAGCTTGACTGGTATGTAACGTGTTTCATTCACCTAAACCAAGGCGCTTGCATGAACTGGTCTTATAGGGATAGTTGACTCAAATAAAACATCAACGTGATTTTCCACTTACCTATACATACAGCAGTATGTGGACACCCCTTCAAACTATTTCAGCCCCACCGCGTTGGTGACCAAGTGTATAGAATTGAAGCACATAGACAAACATTGGCGGTAGAAAGGCCTTACTGAAGAGCTCAGTGAATTTCAACGTGGCACCGTCATAGGATGCCACCTTTCCAACAAGTCAGTTCGTCAAACAAGCATTTCTCTACACTCGCATTAACATCTGCATGTGACCAATAAAATGTGATTTGAAATGTCTGCCCTGCTAGAGCTGCCCGGTTTACTGTAAGTGCTGTTATTGTGAAGTTGAAACGTCCAGGAGCAACAACGGCTCAGCCACGAAGTGGTAGGCCACACAAGCTCACAGAACAGGACCGCTGGAAGCGCGTAAAAAATCTTCTGTCCTTCGTTGCAACAATCACTACCGAGTTCCAAACTGCCTCTGGAAGCAACTTCAGCACAAGTACTGTTCGTCGAGAGCTTCATGAAATGGGTTTCCATGGCCGAGCAGCCGCACACAGCCTAAGATCACCATGCGCAATGCCAAGCGTCGGCTGGAGTGGTGTAAAGCTCGCCGCCATTGGACTCTGGAGCAGTGGAAACGCGTTCTCTGGAGTGATGAATCACACTGCACCATCTGGCAGTCCGACGGAAGAATCTGGGTTTGGCGGAGAACGCTACCTGCCTGAATGCATAGTGCCAACTAAAGTTTGTTGGAGGAGGAATAATGGTCTGGGGTTGTTTTTCATGGTTCGGCCCCTTAGTTCCAGTGAAGAGACATTTTAACGCTACAGCATACAATGACATTCTAGACGATTCTGTGCTTCCAACTTTGTGGCAACAGTTTGGGGAAGGCCCTTTCCTATTTCAGCATGACAATGCCCCTGTGCACAATGCGAGGTCTATATAGAAATGATTTGTTGACATCGGTGTGGAAGAAGCCACTTACTGGCCTGCACAGAGCCCTGACCTCAACCTCATCGAACACCTTTGGGATGAATTGGAATGTCGACTGCGAGCCAGGCCTAAATGCCCAACATCAGTAATGCTCGTGTGGCTGAATGGAAGCAAGTCCCCGCAGCAATGTTCCAACATCTAGTGGAAAGCCTTCCCAGAAGAGTGGAGACTGTTATAGCAGCAGAGGAGAGACCAACTCCATATTATTGTCCGTGATTTTGGAATGAGATGTTTGAAGAGCAGGTGTCCACATACTTTTGGTCATGTTGTGTACCTTGGCTTTAGTCGATTCACCAAGATATTTATCTAATGCAGATACTTTTGTTTTGCTAGAATGATGTAGACACGATAAGTTTTGATGATATGCTCATATGGTACCTATCCCCTGCGTGTGCTTCCAGGCCTGCTGTCTTCCTTTGTGGAGGTGGAGTCCATCAAGCGCCACTTTAAGAGTCGTCTGGTTGGAACGGTGCTGAACGGCTACTTGTGTCTCAGGAAACTAGTGGTGCAGAGGACCAAGCTCATCGACGAGACCCAGGACATGCTGCTGGAGATGCTGGAGGACATGACCACAGGTATACAGCTAGTTAATGTATAGACCCAGGACATGCTGCTGGAGATGCTGGAGGACATGACCACAGGTATACAGCTAGTTAATGTATAGACCCAGGACATGCTGCTGGAGATGCTGGAGGACATGACCACAGGTATACAGCTAGTTAATGTATAGACCCAGGAGGACATGATGCTGGAGGACATGACCACAGGTATACAGCTAGTTAACCTCTTGGGGCTAGGTGGGACAGCTAGCGTGCCACCCGTGGTGCACTCCATCAACAGCAGGTGCATTTCAAGAGCGGCAAATTTGAATCCAAATAAATGTCAAAATTCAAATTTTTCTAAATACAACTATTTTACACCATTTGAAAGATAAACATCTCCTTAATCTAACCACGTTTTACAATTTCAAAAAGGTTTTACGGCGAAAGCATAAATTTAGAGTATGTTAGGACAGTACATTTACAAGAGTTGTGTGTAATGTTTTGTCAAGTCAGACAGGGTCACCAAAACCATAAAACCAGCTAAAATGATGCACTAACCTTTACAATCTCCATCAGATGACACTCCTAGGACATTATGTTAGACAATGCATGCATTTTTAGTTCTATCAAGTTCATATTTATATCCAAAAACAGCGTTTTACTATGGCATTGATGTTGAGGAAATCGTTTCCTCCAATAACCGGCAGTCAAGTCAACACCACAAATTAAATAATTAAAATTAGAAAACATTGGTAAAATATTATATTGTCATTTAAAGAATTATAGATTTACATCTCTTGAACGCAATCAACTTGCCAGATTTAAAATAACCTTACTGGGAAATCACACTTTGCAATAATCTGAGCACTGCGCCCAGAAAAATACGCTGCGTTGCGATACAGACTAGACGTCATGTTGGGGAGATCTAAAATCGAAAATACTATGTAAATAATCCATTACCTTTGATTCTCTTCATCAGATGTCACTTCCAGGTATCACAGGTCCATAACGAATGTAGTTTTGTTCAAAAAAGCTCATCATTTATGTCCAAAAATCTCCGTCTCGTTAGCACATGATGTAAGCCAGCCGGACTTCGTCATGAACGAGGGGAAAAAATATATTTCCGTTCGTTCAAACATGTCAAACGTTGTATAGCATAAATCATTAGGGCCTTTTTTAACCAGAACATGAATAATATTCAAGGTGGACGAATGCATACTCTTTTATAACGTATTGGAACGAGGGTACCCAACATGAACTCGCGCGCCAGGTGTCTAATGGGACATCATCCTTCCATGGCTCTTGTTCGGTCAGATCTCCCTCCAGAAGACTCAAAACACTTTGTAAAGGCTGGTGACATCTAGTGGAAGCAATAGGAAGTGCCAAAATATTCCTAAGCCCCTGTGTTTTTCAATGGGATAGGTTTAAAGTCAATACAACACATCAGGTATCCACTTCCTGTCAGAAAATGTCTCAGGGTTTTGCCTGCCAAATGAGTTCTGTTATACTCACAGACACCATTCAAACAGTTTTAGAAACTTTAGAGTGTTTTCTATCCATATATAATAAGTATATGCATATTCTAGTTACTGGGTAGGATTAGTAACCAGATTAAATCGGGTACATTTTTTTTTATCCAGACGTGCAAATGCTGCCCCCTAGCCCCAACAGGTTAATGTATAGACCCAGGAGGACATGATGCTGGAGGACATGACCACAGGTATACAGCTAGTTAATGTATAGACCCAGGAGGACATGATGCTGGAGGACATGACCACAGGTATACAGCTAGTTAATATATAGACCCAGGAGGACATGATGCTGGAGGACATGATGCTGGAGGACATGATGCTGGAGGACATGATGCTGGAGGACATGACCACAGGTATACAGCTAGTTAATGTATAGACCCAGGAGGACATGATGCTGGAGGACATGACCACAGGTATACAGCTAGTTAATATATAGACCCAGGAGGACATGATGCTGGAGGACATGATGCTGGAGGACATGATGCTGGAGGACATGATGCTGGAGGACATGACCACAGGTATACAGCTAGTTAATGTATCAGACCCAGGAGGACATGATGCTGGAGGACATGACCACAGGTATACAGCTAGTTAATATATAGACCCAGGAGGATATGCTGCAGGAGGACATGACCACAGGTATAAAGCTAGATAATATATAGACCCAGGAGGACATGATGCTGGAGGACATGACCACAGGTATAAAGCTAGTGCTTTCTTTCCATTCTCCAGGGACCGAGTCTGAGACCAAGGCCTTCATGGCCGTGTGTATTGAGACAGCCAAGAGATACAACCTGGATGACTACAGAACACCGGTGTTCATCTTTGAGAGACTCTGCAGCATCATCTACCCAGTAAGTGGCTTCTACTCTGTTCCTGCTATAGCTCAAGTCTGTGGTTCAATTCCTCTTCCCTTGATTCCTTGCGTCCTCTTTCCTCGCCTTCTTCTCAAAACGCATTGGAGAGGTACGAGAGGAGGGACCTTGGACCTTCTCTAATACGGTTGAGAAGAAGGCGAGGAGATAGGAAGCAAGGAATCACAGAAAGATGAATTGATAGCCTTTTGTGTTTCTAGGAATGCATTGCATGGCATAACTGAATCTCTTCCTCCTCCTCTACCTTCTCCCCTCCTCCTGCTCTTCCTCCCCCCCTCCAGGAGGAAAACGAGGTGACAGAGTTCTTTGTTACCCTGGAGAAGGATCCTCAGCAGGAGGACTTCCTGCAGGGCCGTATGCCTGGTAATCCGTACAGCAGCAACGAGCCAGGTATCGGACCCTGATGAGGGACATCAAGAACAAGATCTGTCAGGACTGTGACTTGGTGGCCCTGCTCGAGGACGACAGTGGCATGGAGGTAGGAAACCATAGATTTCTCCTGTAGCTACAACACTGTCTATTCTTGCACATAGTCACGTTTTGCTGTGCTGTTTGGGGATTGCTGTCCTGGAGTGAAACACAGGAAGATGGGAGATGGTTCTCCACCTAGTTTCTAATCGTCTCCTGTCTATTTGTAGCTTCTGGTGAACAATAAGATCATAAGTTTGGACCTGCCTGTGGCCGAGGTTTACAAGAAGGTGTGGTGCCCTACCAACGAGGTGACAAACTCTTCACAATTTTATTTTCCAACTGTATTTTTCAAACAATGATTTGAGGTTGTTTTAGGATTGTTTGTGAAGAGTGTTAACCTGGTTTTGTTTTTGTCTGTCAGGGAGAACCCATGAGGATCATCTATCGTATGAGGGGTCTCCTTGGAGACGCTACTGAAGAGTTCATTGAGTCTCTGGACTCTACCACAGATGAAGAGGAGGATGAGGAGGAGGTTTATAAGATGGCAGGAGTGATGGCTCAGTGTGGGGGGCTGGAGTGTATGCTCAGCAGACTGTCTGGCATCAGGGATTTCAAACAGGGAAGACACCTGCTCACCGTGAGTAGGACATGGAACACAATACTACATTATATATTGCTTCTAGTTCGTTATTGTTTCAGGAAACACAACATTTACACTGTGGTTACTACCATTAGTATGTAACATTTACATTGGGGTCAATGACTGTAGTTACTACCATTATTATGTAACATTTACATTGGGGTCAATGACTGTAGTTACTACCATTATTATGTAACATTTATATTGGAGTCAATGACTGTAGTTACTGCCATTATTATGCAACATTTACATTGTAGTCAATGACTGTAGTTACTACCATTATTATTTAATAATGGTTGTAACAAGTCATTGACATTTACAATTGCTGTGGGATTATTTCAAATGCTATTTCAAGAGTTTTTACTAGATTTCAGATGTTTTTTTTGGAAACATTTGACAAATTTGCATAACAATTAGCCTCAGTCATGTCAGCACAACGATAGTGGGTTTTTTTTTAAGAAATATTTCAGAGTTTCCCCATTTACAGTATATAATAACACTCTTCCTCTGTCCCCGTCCCAGGTGCTGCTGAAGCTGTTCAGTTACTGTGTAAAGGTGAAGATCAACAGACAACAGCTGGTCAAACCAGAGATGAACACCCTCAACGTCATGCTGGGCACACTGAACCTGGTGAGGACTAAATTACCCTTCTTTATTTAACCAGGCAAGTCAGGTTAAGAACTCATTCTTATTTACAATGACGGCCTACCCCCGGGCCAAACCCTAAACCCGGACAACGCTGGGCCAATTGTGCGCCGCCCATGGCACTCCCAATCACGGCCGGTTGTGATACAGCCTGGAATCGAACCAGGATCTGTAGTGACGCTGTGCCACTCGGTCTAAGGCCCTGTCTGTCTGTCCAAGCAGGCGAAGACTCATTTATACCACACAATACAGTTGTTAAATCTATGTACATTCATACTGAGGAAGTAGTATAACATTGTGACATGATGTGACGCAGATACAAGATGCACAATTCAAAATATAATTTTTAATTTTGACCAGAGTGTGGCCATATATATATATATATATTTGTTTTTCTTCCTCTGTAGGCGTTGGTTGCTGAGCAGGAGAGTAAGGACAGTGGAGGAGCGTCCATAGCAGAGCAGGTCCTCAGCATCATGGAGATCATTCTGGATGAGGCCAACGCTGAGATCTCAGAGGACAAGGTGAGACTGAGGCTGGCAGCGCTTGGACGAACATCCTGTCCTGGTACCTTGGAAAGTGTTGCAAAGTGGATATCCTGGTCAAACAGTACATACATTTATTCTATGTTCCATCCAAGTTGTTTTTAGACCAAACTAAATACATTTTGTCTAGTTACTTACCCTGTCAAATGTTTTCAGATGGAAGAATCGGAGTTGGTGGCTCCAAACTACTGAAAGTACAATTCTCTTAGCTCTTTCTCTCCTTAACGTGTTGTTCCATGAAGCTAAAGTGTATTGCCTCTCTCTCTCCCCCCCCCTCCAGGGTAACCTGTTGTTAACAGGGGACAAGGACCAGCTGGTGATGCTGCTGGACCAGATCAACACGCCATTTGTCCGTTCCAACCCCAGTGTTCTGCAGGGTCTCCTGCGGATCATACCGTACCTGTCCTTTGGAGAACTGGAGAAGATGAGGATCCTAGTGGAGAGATTTAAACCCTGCTGCAGCTTCGACAAGTATAAATCCAAACTGGGTTTAGTACTAGCAGTAGCAGTAGCTGTAGTAGCAGTAGCTGTAGTAGCAGTAGCAGTAGCAGTAGTAGCAGTAGTAGCAGCAGTAGTAGCAGCAGTAGTAGCGTAGCAGCGTAGTAGCAGTAGCAGCAGTAGCAGTAGCAGTAGCAGTGCAGTAGCAGTAGCAGTAGCAGTAGTGTGGTAGTGTGTAGTGGTAGCGGTGTAGCGTGGTAGCGGTAGCAGTAGCAGCAGTAGCGGTGGTAGTAGCAGTAGCAGTGGTAGCAGTGGCAGTAGCGGTGCGGTGGTAGCAGTGGTAGCAGTAGCAGTGGTAGCGGGTAGCAGTGTAGTAGTGCGGTAGTGCGGTAGCGGTAGCGGTGTAGCGGTGCGTGCAGTCGTGCGGTAGTAGCGTGCGTAGCGGTAGCTGTGGTGGTAGCGGCAGTAGCAGTTAGCGGTAGCAGTAGCAGTAGCGGTAGTAGTACTAGCAGCGGTAGCAGTGTAGCGTCAGTCAGTGCAGTAGCAGTGCGTGCAGTAGTAGCAGTAGCAGCAGTAGCAGTAGCAGTAGTAGCAGTAGCAGTAGCAGTAGTAGCAGTAGCAGTAGTAGCAGCAGTAGCAGCAGTAGTAGTAGTAGCAGCAGTAGTAGTAGCAGTAAAGTGTGAATTTGTCTTTACAAGTGTATGGTTTTATTCACATGATTCACCTTTTGTCCCGCTGTGTGTTCCAGGTACGACGAGGAGCATAGTGCTGATGATAAGGTCTTCATAGACTGCTTCTGTAAGATCGCTGCTGGCATCAAGAACAACAGCAACGGACACCAACTCAAAGACCTGATACTGCAGAAAGGCATCACACAGAGTGCCCTGGACTACATGAAGAAACACATCCCCAACGCCAAAAAGTAAGCTGGATGGGCCTCGTAAACTTTATAAACACTGATCACAAAAACCCATCAATTACATGTATATATATTACATTTACATTTTAGTCATTTAGCAGACGCTCTTATCCAGAGTGACTTACAGTAGTGAATGCATACATTTCATACATTTCATTTCATGCATTTTTTTTTTTTTGTACTGGCCCCCCGTGGGAATCGAACCCACAACCCTGGCATTGCACACACCATGCTAGCGTTGCAAACACCATGCTCTACCAACTGAGTCACAGGGAAGAACATATTCTAGCCCTTTCTAAGGCAAGAGTTGTCCCAAAGTAGCCTGGTCTCAGATTGCTTGGTGTTTTACTGCCAACTCCTTTGGGAATGATCACAGTAATTATCTCAAAACAGATCTGAGACCAGGCTAATGGTTTTCTAAACACTGAGAACATTTCTGAAAACAAAGAGAGAGATACATTTTTTTGGGGGGGTTTAATTAAACTCTTCAAATCTATATCCAAAACAACTCCCAACTTCACAGAATGTGAAACGCCACTGACCTCTCTCCTCTCCTTCCCTCCAGTCTGGATGCTGACGTGTGGAAGAAGTTCCTCTCTCGTCCAGCTCTACCCTTCATCCTCAGACTGCTCCGAGGCCTGGCCACCCAGCACCCACCTACACAGGTACACACCTGGGTCATGTTCACTAGGGCACACTGTAGCAAAACGTTTTGAAACAAACATCTGTTATTAAGGGGGGAATGTATATAATCTAGTGTTAGATTTCCTGCCCGTGCTAAACTTTTCTGAACAACGTCATCTGTCTCTCAACCAGATGCTAATCGGGACAGACTCCATCACTAACCTTCACAAGCTGGAGCAGGTATCTAGTGACGAGGGTATTGGGACACTGGCAGAGAACCTTCTGGAGGCGCTGAGGGAGCACGCTGAGGTCAACCTGAAGATAGACGCCGCTCGCAGGGAGACACGGGCCGAGAAGAAACGCATGGCAATGGCCATGAGACAGAAAGCTCTGGGGACACTGGGCATGACGGTAGGTTACTGACTGGGAACATGGGGGTTAACCGGACCATAGGTGGAGGGGTTGGAAGAACAAGTTCTGGTGTGGGTTTCTGGTCACGACTGTAGGTGATGAGGAGGGAGGTGACGTAAGCAGTCAATAGCTAAAAAGACCTACATGCTGCTTTCTCTGAGCCCAGCCAGACCCATTAGAGATCCTGAGATTTGTGGGAAAAATCTTCCTTGGAGAGGGATTCTATGGAAATCTTCCTTTCTTCCCAACAAGGCCCTGATTTATAATTAAGAAACAGGAAGCTAATCCAGGTTGGTAATTGGCTGTTATGTGTTTCAGACCAATGAGAAGGGCCAGGTGGTGACCAAGACGTCGTTGTTGAAGCAGATGGAGGAGCTGATAGAGGAGCCAGGACTGACCTGCTGCATCTGTAGAGAGGGATACAAGTTCCAGGTAACATAACAACACTCTACCAGGACTGACCTGCTGCATCTGTAGAGAGGGATACAAGTTCCAGGTAACACAACAACACTCTACCAGGACTGACCTGCTGTATCTGTAGAGAGGGATACAAGTTCCAGGTAACATAACAACACTCTACCAGGACTGACCTGCTGTATCTGTAGAGAGGGATACAAGTTCCAGGTAACATAACAACAACACTCTACCAGGACTGACCTGCTGCATCTGTAGAGAGGGATACAAGTTCCAGGTAACATAACAACAACTCTACCAGGACTGACCTGCTGTATCTGTAGAGAGGGATACAAGTTCCAGGTAACATAACAACAACACTCTACCAGGACTGACCTGCTGTATCTGTAGAGAGGGATACAAGTTCCAGGTAACATAACAACACTCTACCAGGACTGACCTGCTGTATCTGTAGAGAGGGATACAAGTTCCAGGTAACATAACAACACTCTACCAGGACTGACCTGCTGCATCTGTAGAGAGGGATACAAGTTCCAGGTAACATAACAACACTCTACCAGGACTGACCTGCTGTATCTGTAGAGAGGGATACAAGTTCCAGGTAACATAACAACACTCTACCAGGACTGACCTGCTGCATCTGTAGAGAGGGATACAAGTTCCAGGTAACATAACAACACTCTACCAGGACTGACCTGCTGCATCTGTAGAGAGGGATACAAGTTCCAGGTAACACAACAACAACACTCTACCAGGACTGACCTGCTGTATCTGTAGAGAGGGATACAAGTTCCAGGTAACATAACAACAACACTCTACCAGGACTGACCTGCTGTATCTGTAGAGAGGGATACAAGTTCCAGGTAACATAACAACACTCTACCAGGACTGACCTGCTGTATCTGTAGAGAGGGATACAAGTTCCAGGTAACACACAACACTCTACCAGGACTGACCTGCTGTATCTGTAGAGAGGGATACAAGTTCCAGGTAACATAACAACACTCTACCAGGACTGACCTGCTGCATCTGTAGAGAGGGATACAAGTTCCAGGTAACATAACAACACTCTACCAGGACTGACCTGCTGTATCTGTAGAGAGGGATACAAGTTCCAGGTAACATAACAACAACACTCTACCAGGACTGACCTGCTGTATCTGTAGAGAGGGATACAAGTTCCAGGTAACATAACAACAACACTCTACCAGGACTGACCTGCTGCATCTGTAGAGAGGGATACAAGTTCCAGGTAACATAACAACACCTCTACCAGGACTGACCTGCTGTATCTGTAGAGAGGGATACAAGTTCCAGGTAACATAACAACACTCTACCAGGACTGACCTGCTGCATCTGTAGAGAGGGATACAAGTTCCAGGTAACATAACAACACTCTACCAGGACTGACCTGCTGTATCTGTAGAGAGGGATACAAGTTCCAGGTAACATAACACTCTACCAGGACTGACCTGCTGTATCTGTAGAGAGGGATACAAGTTCCAGGTAACATAACAACACTCTACCAGGACTGACCTGCTGTATCTGTAGAGAGGGATACAAGTTCCAGGTAACATAACAACACTCTACCAGGACTGACCTGCTGTATCTGTAGAGAGGGATACAAGTTCCAGGTAACATAACACTCTACCAGGACTGACCTGCTGCATCTGTAGAGAGGGATACAAGTTCCAGGTAACATAACAACACTCTACCAGGACTGACCTGCTGTATCTGTAGAGAGGGATACAAGTTCCAGGTAACATAACAACACTCTACCAGGACTGACCTGCTGTATCTGTAGAGAGGGATACAAGTTCCAGGTAACATAACAACACTCTACCAGGACTGACCTGCTGTATCTGTAGAGAGGGATACAAGTTCCAGGTAACATAACAACACTCTACCAGGACTGACCTGCTGCATCTGTAGAGAGGGATACAAGATTTTTTAATCCTTGAGACAATTGAGACATTGATTGTGTATGTGTGCCATTCAGAGCATGAATGGCCAAGACCTAAATATTTAAGTGTCTTTGAACAGGGTATGGTAGTAGGTGCCAGGCACACGGTTTGTGTCAAGAACTGCAACGCTGCTGAGTTTTTTTCCACACTCAAAGGTTTATTGTGTGTAACAATAATGGTCCACCACCCAAAGGACATCCAGCCAACTTGACACAATTGTGTGAAGCGTTGGAGTCAACATGGGTCAGCATCCCTGTGGAAACGCCTTTCAACAAACACCTTGTAGACTCCATGGACCCCGCAAATTGAGACTGGTGCGGCTCAATATTAGGAAGGTGTTCAGTGTACATGTACAAAACCTGGAAACCTTGACAAGATGCCAAGATTTTCGAACTACCAGTAGTTTCTTGAGGGAAATTATATATATATATATATATATGCGATCTGTGCATTTGAACTACCGCATAAATGCACCTATATCACTTTTTGCATGTCAAAAACCGAATGACCACATGCTGCCGCCGTTTTGAACAGATTCAATGTATTATTTAGAAAAAGCAGCCAGCTCACGTCGTGAACGAACAAACAAGTGCACGGGTGAAACGCAACAAGCACGGATGCAATAAGCGGTAACACATGATCTAACTGGGGATGGTACGCTAACATGTCGCAAAGCATGATGCGCAAGCCAGGTAACTTTTCTTTTCTAAAATGACTTCATATTTCAGGGTTAGTCAGATATGAGTTTAGATTAGACTTTGAAATTTGCATGGGAGATAACTAGCACGCAAGCAAGCTACAAGCTAGTTATATAGCTAGCGAATTTGAGTTTACTCAGTTAACTATTTCTCAGTGTTTCTCAAACTTACTGTAAATTAGTTTGATCAAGCTTTGTGGTTTTATGCTGTTTTTAGTCCACACATGTCGCCCTGTCACATACACTAGAACCTCATAAACTACATGGGGGGGGAAACAATACAATTATCCATGTTTTTTTTTGTCCTACCAGATCCGCAATGAAATGTTCTAGCTAGTGTATCTCTCTGTCCTTAGACACTTGTTGAATGTAGTTGTCCAGATGATCAGTTCCTAGGCTCCCATCACTGTTACGATCATTTATTTACAATTAGCTTTAGCGCCATCGCTTTAGCGCCATCGGTACCTGAGTCTCAGGTGTGGAAGGGGAAGTAAGCTGTCTGACGAGAGGGACTCATTTGGATGGAGACTACAGCAGAACCAGAAGTTCTGATTTGACGGACATTTGAGCACCCCCAAGACAGTCCATTAACTTTGTTCTGTTATAATTTATGCTATGAAATCCTGCGATTTTCATTGGAGCAGTTCCCCCCTCAGAGTAAATAGCTGGCAAAACAATCAAATCAATGTTTTCCGTCCTATAGAGGAGGCAGAGCCGCTGCTGCTGGCCGTCACTGAGGGCATGAGTAGTAACTGAACAGCTTGTTTTGAACAATATATTTTGGAGCATTTTTTTAAATATTTGTACCATTCTCAAGAGGGGCGCAGCGCCTAACGCCCTCATGGGCAGGCAGTCGTTACCTACCTGTACACCTGTGGCTCCCTCCCCACATTCACCTGTATTAGTAACTGGGTGGTTCGAGCCCTGGATGCTGATTGGCTGAAAGCCGTGGTATATCAAACCGTATACCATGGGTATGACAAAAATATATATATTTTATTACATATACCACACCCCTCTGGCCTTAATGTTTAAATGTATTGGTGAAATGTATGGACAAATCCACTCTTGGCTGTGACTAAAACTGTTTTATTTTCATATGAAATGTTAGTTTATTCCAAATGTGCCATTTTACATTTACGCCATTTAGCAGACACCCCTTATCCAGAGCGACTTACAGTAGTGAATGCATACATTTCATTTCATGCATTTGTTTTTAGTACTGGCCCCCGTGGGAATCGAACCCACAACCTGGCGTTGCACACACCATGCTGGCGTTGCAAACACCATGCTCTACCAACTGAGCCACAGGGAACAGGGAAGCCCTGTTCATGTGTTAGTTATTATTTCAATGCATCTTTTATCAATTGTTAAGTGCTATACTTCCTTATCTTTGTCCCCTACTAGCCGACCAAGGTGCTGGGGATCTACACCTTTACCAAGCGCGTGGCCCTGGAGGACTTTGAGAACAAGCCTCGCAAGCAGCAGGGTTACAGCACTGTGTCGCACTTTAACATAGTCCACTACGACTGTCACCTCGCAGCCTCAGGTTAGTACGCGCACACACACACACACACACACACACACACACACACACACACACACGCATCAGGGATACAGCACTGTGTCGCACTTTAACATAGTCCACTACGACTGTCACCTCCAGCCGTCATTAGTACGCGCACACACACACACAACAACACAGCACACACACACACAACACACACACACACACACGCGCATCAGGGTTACAGCACAAAATGTGTCGCACTTTAACATAGTCCACTACGACTGTCACCTCGCAGCCGTCAGGTTAGTACGCGCACACACACACACACACACACACACACACACACACGCATCAGGGTTACAGCACTGTGTCGCACTTTAACATAGTCCACTACGACTGTCACCTCGCAGCCGCCAGGTTAGTCGCACACACACACAC
>NW_025549947.1:0-23360 GCF_905237065.1 Salmo salar | reverse complement strand
GCTACTAACTGATATCTGGATCAGAAACCCAGTTACACTGATACTGTTACTGACAGACCCAGCTACTCTGATACTGTTGCTGACAGACCCAGTTATTCTGATACTGTTACCGTCAGACCCAGCTACTCTGACACTGCTCCTCAGACCTGAAGCCTGCCCCCCTTCACCCCTCCCCTACAGAGCAGCAGCACTAGCTGAGTAAACCACAACAACACACATAAGACAATACATGATATACAATATTATGGACACACATATATTTTCACACATGTAAACACATGTAAACAGATACATACATTGACCACTACTAATGTTGATAAGTCTGATATTATGATGTTGGTATTACAGTACTCATATAAGAGCTAGTCACTGATTGGCTGAGAAGACACTCAGTACACAGGAAACCCACACTTCCTGTTGCTGTTGCCATGGTGCTGTCTGTGTGTTTGTCTTTCTGTCTACCGTTTGGCCTGAGGAAGAGAGGACATCCAAGTTATAAGTAGTTGTTCACACATGGTGCAGCTGTTCTCCTGATGATGAACTCACATTTTACAATGAGTGCATTTCTCTCTCTGTCTATGTCCTATTTGTTTTCCCACTAATCCTGAATAAAAAGATATTAAGAGCTACAATTGACTTAGCTGTTAAACTACAACCGGCTTGGCTGTACCATCACATCCTCTCCAGAGGATCATGGTTATTGTAGTTTCTGGTTGTAGTTTCTGGCTGACTTTAATTCAGGGTGTCCAACATTGGTGAGGCCAAGATGTTTAGTGGATAAATGCTACATTTTAGGACACAGATCATAGTGAGATTTAAATGTTATTACTGGATGTTCATAATTTGATAAATCAAACATTAATACTGGCAGGATACAGATATAGAGGCCAACCTTAGGCCTCTGTCACATGATAGGTCTCTGTCACATGATAGGTCTCTGTCACATGATAGGCCTCTGTCACATGATAGGTCTCTGTCACATGATAGGTCTCTGTCACATGATAGGTCTCTGTCACATGATAGGTCTCTGTCACATGATAGGTCTCTGTCAGAAGTGTCTTCTCTTTCAAGGGTCAACAGTTACATCAACATTAGTGTTTGGTTCTTCATGTTGTGTTTGATGATGTTGCAGCAGGTTGACTTGACCAGGTGCTGCTAGTTAGGTGTTGCTATCTACAACGACCACATCAAAGAAGCTGAATATTTTCCAAACCTGTTTACCTCGATGCTAGACAATCCTCTTCCTGTCACAACATGGGTTTCAGAGAAAAGGACCACGAGCTGAAAACTTTCCACTTCATCGAACCAATCGCTGCTCGTATGTCCTTTCATGGTAAAGTACATCTAGTCGTTAACACGGAAATACGCAGCAAAGACCTTGTTACTCAAAGACCCAGCTACTCTCTGACAGTCACCATCAGACCATCAGACCACCAGATGGACAGGCTGTGTGTTTCTCTCATCACTCTTGTGTAAGTAGCCTTTAGAATTAGTTTTACTGGGCCTCATAGCTGCACGATAGCTCATCGTTCAAATCAAATCAAAATGTATTCGTCATGTAGGTGGAGGGTCTCAGAGACCCTCCCATTATGTATTATGGGGACTTTAAGATTCATATGTTTTGCTGCAGGCCCTAGAATAGATACTGTTGCTATGTGTCTATAACTCTGCCACTATACGTTGCAGTAGCATCTATATTAGTCTTTGTGGTTAAGCCCTGGCTGTTGTGAGAGTGAGCTGCAGGCTGGGTCTGAGTCAGACTGAAACTAGATAAAGAGAAGTAACCACTGTCTGGTTTTGACATGTTGATCTTGTGTGACAGTGGACAATGCTAATGATCTGTACTAGGTTACTTTATAAGGTAACCTCAGCTTATTGATACACACATACATTGACGTAGGTGATCAGACCACCAGGTAGTGATCACATGTATATAATCAGCTGGGCCTTTAGGTGGGATGCAGAACTTACTCTGAAACATACATGATGTGTTCCCTTTGTCAACTTCTGTCTGCAATTGCATTAATAAAGGTTTAATTAATTTACTTAAAGATGATATTGTCAGACCGCTGATTTCACCAATAAGCCAATGATTGACAAGGAACAAGGAACCTAACCCAACAGTTACATGCCCAAATATAACAGTGAAATGCTAACTTATAAGCCCATAATCAACAATGCAGTTTTAAGAAAAATAAGCTTTAAGTAGAAAATAACAAATAATTAAAGAGCAGCAGTGAAATTACATTAGCGAGGCTATATACACGGGGTACCTGTAGAGAGTCAATGTGAGGGGGCGCTGGTTAGTCAAGGTAATTGAGGTGTAATGTACATGTAGGTAGAGTTAAAGTGAAAATGCATGGATTATAATCAGAGAAAAGCAGCAGCGTAAAAGGCGGGAGTATTGGCAACCATTTGATTAGATGTTCAGGAGACTTTTGGCTTGGGGGTAGAAGCTGTTAAGAAGCCTTTTGGATCTAGACTTGGCGCTCCGTTACCGCTTGCCATGTGGTAGCAGAGAGAACAGTCTATGACTAGGGTGGCTGGAGTCTTTGAACATTTTAGGGCCTTCCTCTGACACCACCTGGTATAGAGGTCCTGGATGGCAGGAAGTTTGGCCCCAGTGATGTACTGGGCCATACACATTGCCCTCTGTAGTGCCTTGCGGTCAGGGGCCAAGCAGTTGCCATACCAGGAAGTGATGCAACCTGTCAGGATGCTCTCGATGGTGCAGCAGTATAACTTTTTGAGGATCTGAAGACCCATGCCAAATCTTTTCAGTCTCCTGAGGGGGAATAGGCTTTGTCGTTCCCTCTTCAGAGACTGTCTTGGTGTGTTTGAAGCATGATAGTTTGTTGTTGATGTGGACACCAAGGAACTTGAAGCTCTCAACCTGCTCCACTATGGCCGCTTCAAAGATAATGGGGGCGTGCTTTGTCCTCCTTTTCCTATAGTCCACAATAATCTTATTTGGCTTGATAACTTTAAGGGAGAGGTTGTTATCCTGGCACCACACAGCCAGGTCTCTGACCTCTTCCTTTTAGGCTGTCTAATCGTTGTCAGTGATCAGGCCTTCTACTGTTGTGTCATCTGCAAACTTAATGATGGTGTTGGAGTTGTGCCTGGCCCCCGTGTTGAGGATCAGCATGGCAGATGTGTTTTTACCTACCATTACCACCTGGGGTGGGCCCATCAGGAAGTCCAGGATCCAGTTGCAGAGGGAGGTGTTTAGTCCCAGGGTCCTTAGCTTAGTGATGAGCTTTGAGGGCACTATGGGGTTGAATGCAAATTGGAATGGGTCTAGGGTTTCTGGGATAATGGTGTTGATGTGAGCCATGACCACCTTTTCAAAGCCCTTCGTGGCTACAGGCGTGAGTGCTATGGGTCGGGAAGTCATTTAGGCAGGTTACCTTAGTGTTCTTGGGAACAGGGACTATGGTGGTCTGTTTGAAATATGTTGGTATTACAGTCTCAGTCAGGGACAGGTTGAACATGTCAGTGAAGACACTTGCCAGTTGGTCAGCGCATGCTCCAAGTTCCTGGTAATCCGTCTGGCCCTGCAGCCTTTTGAATGTTGACCTGTTTAAAAGGTCTTACTCACATCGGCTACAGACAGAGTGAACACAGTCGTCCGGAACAGCTGATGCTCTCATGCATGTTTCGGTGTTGCTTGCCTCGAAGCAAGCATAAAAGTAATTTAGCTTGTCTGGAAAGCTTCTGTCACTGGGCAGCTCAGAGCTTTGCTTCCTTTTGTAGTCTGTAATAGTTTGCAAGTCTTGTCACATCCGACGAGCATCGGTGCCAGTGTAGTATGATTCGTTCTTAGTCCTGTATTGATGCTTTGGCTGTTTTATGGTTTGTCGGAGGGCATAAGCGGGATGTCTTATATGTTTCTGTACAGCACTTTGAGATATCAGCTGATGTAAGAAGTGCTATATAAATACATTTGATTTGATTATATGCGTCAGGGTTAGAGTCCCGTCCTTGAAAGCATCAGCTCTACCCTTCAGCTCAGTGCGGATGTTGCCTGTAATCCATGGCTTCTGGCTGGGGTATGTGCGTACAGTCAATGTGGGGACGACACCATCGATGCACTTATTGATGAAGCCAGTGACTGATGTGATGTAGTACTCAATGCCATCGTAAGAATCCTGGAACATATTCCAGTCTGTGCAAAACAGTCCTGTAGCTTAATAACATCTGATTCATCTGATCACTTTTTATTGACTGAGTCACTCGTGCTTCCTGCTTTAGTTTTTGCTTGTAAGCAGGAATCAGGAGGATAGAATTATGTTCGAATTTGCCAAATGGAAGGCGAGGGAGAGATTTGTTTTCAACTCTGTGTCTGGAGTAAAGCTGGTCTACTACTGTTGACCATCGTCCCAACGAAGGGGCATGACCTGGGACTCTACTACTGTGGGACTAAGGAGATGAATGATGAAGAGGAGATTCAGGTCTACCACTATGGAAAGGTCACCACTTGGATTTTAATTGGTAAAAATATGTTCCTTGTGTGAACATCCAGTAAAGTCCATGTTCCTCTGGTAGTGGACATGTTCTGAAGCTTTTTAAAGTTCATATTAAAACAACACGTAGTTGGTAGTAACTGTATCCAGGGGACTACGACTCCCACACCATCACCCTCTCTACTGTACAGAGGACTCCAACACCATCACCTCTCTACTGTACAGAAGACTCCCACACCATCACCTCTCTACTGTACAGAGGACTCCCACACCATCACCTCTCTACTGCACAGAGGACTCCCACACCATCACCTCTCTACTGCACAGAGGACTCCCACACCATCACCCTCTCTACTGCACAGAGGACTCCAACACCATCACCTCTTTACTGTACAGAGGACTCTTCAACACCATCACGTCTTTACTGTACAGAGGACTCCCACACCATCACCTCTCTACTGTACAGAGGACTCCCCCACCATCACCTCTCTACTGTACAGAGGACTCCCACCCCATCACCTCTATACTGTACAGAGGACTCCCCCACCCATCACCTCTCTACTGTACAGAGGACTCCCCCACCATCACCTCTCTACTGTACAGAGGACTCCCCACCATCACCTCTCTACTGTACAGAGGACTCCCCCCCCATCACCTCTCTACTGTACAGAGGACTCCCACCCCATCACCTCTCTACTGTACAGAGGACTCCCCCACCATCACCTCTCTACTGTACAGAGGACGCCCCCACCATCACCTCTCTACTGTACAGAGGACTCCCCCACCATCACCTCTCTACTGTACAGAGGACTCCGCCACCATCACCTCTCTACTGTACAGAGGACTCCAACACCATCACCTCTCTACTGTACAGAGGACTCCCACACCATCACCTCTCTACTGTACAGAGGACTCCCACACCATCACCTCTCTACTGTACAGAGGACTCCCACCCCATCACCTCTCTACTGTACAGAGGACTCCCACCCCATCACCTCTATACTGTACAGAGGACTCCCCCACCATCACCTCTCTACTGTACAGAGGACTCCCACACCATCACCTCTATACTGTACAGAGGACTCCCACACCATCACCTCTCTACTGTACAGAGGCACCATCCTCCAACTCAGTCACCTCTCTACTGTACAGAGGACTCCCACACCATCACCTCTCTACTGTACAGAGGACTCCCCCCCCATCACCTCTCTACTGTACAGAGGACTCCCCCACACCATCACCTCTCTACTGTACAGAGGACTCCCCCCACCATCACCTCTCTACTGTACAGAGGACTCCCCCACCATCACCTCTCTACTGTACAGAGGACTCCCCCCACCATCACCTCTCTACTGTACAGAGGACTCCCACACCATCACCTCTCTACTGTACAGAGGACTCCCACACCATCACCTCTCTACTGTACAGAGGACTCCCACACCATCACCTCTCTACTGTACAGAGGACTCCCACACCATCACCTCTCTACTGTACAGAGGACTCCCCCACCATCACCTCTCTACTGTACAGAGGACTCCCACACCATCACCTCTCTACTTTACAGAGGACTCCCCCACCATCACCTCTCTACTGTACAGAGGACTCCCACACCATCACCTCTCAACTGTACAGAGGACTCCCCCACCATCACCTCTCTACTGTACAGAGGACTCCCCCCACCATCACCTCTCAACTGTACAGAGGACTCCCCCACCATCACCTCTCTACTGTACAGAGGACTCCCACCCCATCACCTCTCTACTGTACAGAGGACTCCCCACCATCACCTCTCTACTGTACAGAGGACGCCCCCACCATCACCTCTCTACTGTACAGAGGACTCCCCCACCATCACCTCTCTACTGTACAGAGGACTCCAACACCATCACCTCTCTACTGTACAGAGGACTCCCACACCATCACCTCTCTACTGTACAGAGGACTCCAACACCATCACCTCTCTACTGTACAGAGGACTCCCACACCATCACCTCTCTACTGTACAGAGGACTCCCCCACCATCACCTCTCTACTGTACAGAGGACTCCCACACCATCACCTCTACGTAACTATGTTTAGAATGTTGTTTCACTGAAAGCTTTGCTGAGAAACAATGAAAACATTTAAAATGTTCAACCATAGTCTGCGTCAGGGCCCTCCAACCCTGGTCATTGAGAGCTACCCTCCAGTAGGTTTTCACTCCAACCCCAGTTGTAACTAACCTGATTCAGTTTATCAACCAGCTGATTATTAGAATCATTTTCTATTGTGCTAGATGAGGGTTGGAGTGAAAACCAACTGGATGGTAGCTTCCAGTAACAGGGTTAAAGATTCCTGGGTGTTTGTATGAAACTACAGAAACTATTGTGGTTCTTTATATGTTAAGGGAGGTGATATAAATCACACCCCTTAACATTTAAACCACACCCCTTAACATTTAAACCACACCCCTTAGCCTCCATGCTCTGTATATGCATTTCTGTCATCCTCAGATAGCTCTGATTGGTTTGCTGGAGCATTTGTCAAACCAAATACAATGACCTCGTGGTCTAAGAGAAGTTTAAGGGAAACATAAAAATAATTAAATCAAATCAAATCTAATTAAACTGAATCAATATTTATTCAGCTATATCAATACACTTACAAATGGAAAACAATATAGTTTCACACCTACAATTACAAACTAAGACTGTAACAAGAGCAATTTAACCATTATTCCCTGATCTTAGCATCATTATCTTAACATCATTATCTAAATCACTATTGTTATTATTATGAAAAGGTTACAGACAAAAGTTAAATCATAAATCATTTTAAAAAGTACAAAAATATTCCTCGAAAAAAATCTTGAAAATATCAAAATTATTCTTGTCACACCTTGTCCTCAAGCAATGGTATAGAACTCACTCTATGCTGGTATTGATGGATGGTATAGGTCTCACACTCTGCTGGTATTGATGGATGGTATCGGTCTCACACTCTGCTGGTATTGATGGATGGTATCGGTCTCACACTCTGCTGGTATTGATGGCTGAGTAGGTACTGAAGTCAGAGTTCTGGACTCCTTCTTCCTTGGTCTCCTCTGTTCCTGACGGATATCCAACGAGGCGTGACACAGGTCTCCTTCCTCCTGAGAGAGAGAGAGTTATATAAATTATATTTTATTGACATATGAACAAATGAACATTAATATTATACAATATTTGTTGATATTATATATATATATATCTGTTATTAATGACTGTAAATGGCATTAGAATACTCTTTGAAAAGGGCTGGGTTACCAAACACATGGACTACAAATCAAGATGGCAACCCAAAATATGGCTACAACACCCACTTTGACTGTAGTCTGCTCTCTGCTGTCATTTCCCCTGGTGGTAGTCCTGTTCAGAGGAACCTGAGTCTCAGTTGGAGCTGCAGAGGAAGAGTTAACTTCATTAAAACACAGAGTTTTAGGTAGAACTAGGACATTTCAGTTAAGTTATTAGATGTTTACTTATTGTGGTCAAAATGCTTAAAAAAAAAACTACGATTAAAAAGTCAGGTAATTGTTATGGGTGTAAGATGGCAGTGATTCCATCTGTTGGTAAATGTTAATTACTGCAACTCCAGTGTTTCTACCGGTGTGATAAAAATACCTGGATGTATTGCAATATACTGAACAAGACTGGTTACTCGCATCAATGCCACTGTCTCGTCATTTAACATTCAAACACTATTGTTTAAATAGTAGGTGAGATTGATTAGTAGTACCCAGACTTAAAACATGAATGAGTGAAAAAGTGAATCCTGACTGAGAGAGTAAGTTTACCTGTTGTTCTGTAGAAGGAGTAAACACAGGCGGAGTAGAGGAGAGCAGACACAAGACACAGACTGAACAGCAACATCAAACACAGACCACAGTCTACAGGAGGAGGGGAGGAGGAGGAGGAGGGAGGACTGGTGTCTGGACAAAACATTAAACACAAACAGAATTACACTCTTAGAAACAATCAAGACCTTCTCAATAATCTATTGTTAATAATGACTCTTGGTTGTTTAAACATGAATTTGAGGAGACATTTGATGAGTTTAGATTAGTCTCAGAGGGTTGATTCAAAGTAAGTTGCATTTTCTTTGGAATTCCGAACAACTTACCCTCCTCTCATTCAAGGGAACCAGATACACCAATACTAACACAATATTAATAATACCGAAGATATAGACAGAAGATGAAGACAGAATAATAACTGTTCTTACCAAGTGAAATCCTAGTGGTGATGTTTCCATAGTGGTACAACTCTTTCTGTTTAATTAGTTTTCCTTCTTTCACCACGTTAGTGTCCACAGTCCCACAGTAGTAGACTCCCAGGTCAGATTCAGTGATGTTTTCAATCAGTAGATCATAGGAGTTGTTAGAGGGGTTCCACACCACATGATATCCATGTAAAGGGTTGTAACTTGAAACCCTAATTGAAAAAAATTGAGGAGGCTGTTACTTGTGAGTACAGTTCCTATACCACATAATGTATACTCCAGTAGTTATGTTACAGTCACAGTAGAGAGTGATGTTGTCTCCTGGTCTGACTCTCAGCTCCACCTCTGCTGCAGAGATCCCATCCTGACTGGAGGAAACAGCACCTACAGGTAGCAGAGGAACAGTGTTAGGATGAACTGACTGGAGGAAACAGCACCTACAGATAGCAGAGGAACAGCGTTAGGATGAACTGACTGGAGGAAACAGTACCTACAGATAGCAGAGGAACAGTGTTAGGATGAACTGACTGGAGGAAACAGCACCTACAGGTAGCAGAGGAACAGTGTTAGGATGAACTGACTGGAGGAAACAGCACCTACAGGTAGCAGAGGAACAGTGTTAGGATGAACTGACTGGAGGAAACAGTACCTACAGGTAGCAGAGGAAGAAACAGTGTTGAACTACACATTGTAATTTGGTTCATCATAAACTTCTCTACATGCAGAAGTATAACAAACATCACAGTCATCACATTATCTCAATAACAAATCTAGTCAACCATAAAACCACATAAATAAATCAGATATCAGGCAGCTATTAGACCCAGTTAAACAAAGGTACTCACACAAGAGAGTGATGAGAGAAACATACAGCCTGTCCATCTGGTGGTCTGATGGTCTAATGGTGACTGTCAGAGAGTAGCTGGGTCTTTGAGTAACAAGGTCTTTGCTGAGTATTTCCATGTTCATGACTTGATACACTTTACCATGAAAGGACATAGGAGTAGCGATTGGTTCGATCGAGAGGAAAGTTTTCAGCTTGTGGTCCTTTTCTCTGAAACCCATGTTGTGACAGGAAGAGGAGGGTCTAGCATCGAGGTAAACAGATTTCACACCAACGTAACATCAATGGAAAATATTCTGCTTTGGGGTGTTCACCTTAGATAGCAACACCTTAAGAGACCTATAGACACTCTATGAAGAAACAAACTCACATTTTGATGACTGAGTTGACCTTTAAACCAGAAAATACACTTATACAGAGGCTTAAAGAAGAACTTTAGACCTTTATACCTGTAGTCAGGAAGTATAGCTAATGTTAGACCTAAAGTAGGCCTTTATACCTGTAGTCTGGCAGTAGGCCTATTGTTAGACCTAAAGTAGGCCTTTATACCTGTAGTCAGGCAGTGGCCTATTGTTAGACCTAAAGTAGACCTTTATACCTGTAGTCTGGCAGTAGGCCTTACTGACCCTAGTCTATTGGTTGACCATAACACTCTGATAACATGGAGACTAAACACTAAGCATTAGACCATAACACTGATAACATGGAGACTAAACACTAAGTATTAATAAAAACCTCTATGAAATGGGAAATATGCACAAGAAAATTAAACACCAAATGGCCTGCGTTGGGAACATTGGATGTCTGTGTGTGAGGAAATGGAAACTCTGATAAAGAACTATAAACCCAAGGACAAGAAACATAAAAGGAAAAATAAACGAGAAAGAGAGAATGAAATACTGAGAATGTTCAAAGAAGGAGTGGGTTTGTTACAAAGCATGAAGACAGCAAGAGAAGTACGAAAGTGTAACGGCTGTCGTGAGACAGAGTAGACCAAGGTGCAGCGGAGTTAGTGTTCATCATTGAATATTTAATAGCAGAAACAACACTATACAAAAATAAGAAAAAACCGACAGCCAAACAGTCCTGTCAGGTGCAAAACACTAACTGAAACAATTACCCACAAAACCCAAAGGAAAAACATGCTCCTTATGTGTGACTCCCAATCAGCAACAACGAACTTCAGCTGTGCCTGATTGGGAGCCACACACGGCCCAAAACAAAGAAATACAAAAAACCTAGAAAACGAACATAGAACGCCCACCCAATGTAACACCCTGGCCTAACCAAAATAAAGAACATAAAACCCCTCTATGGCCAGGGCGTTACATAAATAATAATGATAAAACAAGCAAAGAGAAAACGGAGTGGGGGACCAGCCCCCCGCCGTATTCCAATGGACAGTTTCCCATGATAACTGGACACATGGAAATAAAAGGGGAAGTGGAAGTGACGGAGAAGGGGAAGGGATCACCACACCTAGAGCAATGTGTGCACCTTCACATTCAACAGAACAAGGCAAGAAAAGAACTATGAAGCATATAAGAACAAAAGAAGAAGGTTTCAATTGCTATAGTGGCCTGAGGAAAACCCTGACATTAATGTAAACAGCAGTAGGAGAAAGGGAGACATCAGAACTACAAACAAGAAGAGCGAAAGACCAAACAGAGGGGAACTCCAGGAAAAGCCGAAACACACTAGCAGAATGGGCATCAGGTAATAGTCCTAGCGAGGCAGAGGAAGAAGAAGAAGAGAATGATAGATCCTGTAGGATACAAATAGAGAGAGAAGGACGAATAGTGGCACAAAGAATAGAAGAGGAACTAGAACAGTCAAAATCAATACACAAAGAGATCATGAGAAGGCAAGAAAGACAGGATGAGGCCTTGGCCTGTAGTATGAATGAGAGCCTGAGAAATGAGCCTGCAAGGAGCTATGGCAGGGCTCTTAGTGAAGGGTCGAGGAAAGAATCTGGTTATTATTGTTACGAACCGGCTCAGAGTTCGCAACAAAAGGGAGACAACGTGGAGACAAGGAGTATCAAAATATATATTTATTAAATAAAGTAACTATGTAATTAACAATGGTGTGTGTAATCAGTAATCAGTAGTGTAAGTGAGTGCTTTGCATACCTGAATGTCATAATGCAAAGTGTTGAAAGGTGCCAAAGCAAACAAGCAAAAAACCACAACTATCACAACCAAAAACAACAAGGTGGCTGCATGGAGAGAGTCTCCTCCATGAATGTGGAAGAGGTGCCTTTATCCTGGGACACACCCGGACCCAGGTGTTTCCCATGTAGCTGACGACCCTCCCAGCTCCCGCATCCCAACAAGGAAACAAGAACAAAAAGAGAGAATACGGCAGACAGAGTGGGAGGGTCGTCACACCCCCCCATAAAACCGGGGACCAACAAGGACCCCAGAACAACGTACCAGCCTCTGCGTCCCAAATTGACAAGGGGTTACGTGTTCACAGTTCCACCTGCCCCAACCAACTTCCTCCTCCTCCCCAGACCTCAGCAACCTTTTCACAGGAAGCAACTTTTAAGAGGAAAGAAGAAAATGAGACCAGGAGGGAACACACAAGAAAGACAGAACATGACAACACCAAACAACGGTCAGTCACGTAAATATTCAGGAACAGGGCGCACGAGAGAGCGCATCAGCAATCACGTTATCAGTTCCCCGGATGTGCCGCACATCGAGATGGAAGGATTGTAAAAATAAACACCATCTCATTATCCTCTGATTAGGACACATCATGGACCTGAAAAAGGTGAGAGGGTTATGGTCGGTGTAGACCACAATAGGTACTACTCCCGACCCAACATACACTTCAAAGTGTTGTAGCGCCCAAATGAGTGCTAGCGCTTCTTTTTCAATGACCGAATAGTTCAACTGATAACGGTTAAACTTTTTGGAAAAGAATCTAACAGGCCTCTCAACCCCAGACTTATCTGCTTGCAGCAAAACTGCCCCTGCCCCCACATGACTAGCATCCACCTGCAAGGTAAATGACAAATCCACGCGAGGGGCAGCCAGCACCGGAGTTGAGGTAAGCAACCTCTTTGCATCTTCAAAAGCCTGTTGACAACGAGAAGACCATACGTAAACAGCCTTAGCTTTCAGCAATTCTGTTAAGGGAGCGACCACAGTAGAAAAGTTCCTACAAAAGCCACGGTAGTAACCAATCATTCCCAAGAAACGCATAAGTTCCTTTTTGTAGTTGGTGGTGGAAAAGCATCAATAGCTACCACTTTAGCCCGAACAGGACGCACTTCACCCTGCCCAACCACCTTTCCAAGGTATGTAACAGTCGCCTGAGCAAACTCACATTTAGCCAAATTGATCGTGAGGCGACCTGCAGCCAGACGTTCGAACAAGGCTTGAATACGGGACAGATGTTCCTCCCAGGTATCTGCTTACATCACTACATCGTCCAGATAAGCAGCGCACCCGGCCAGACCTGCGACAACCCTGTTCATAAGTCGCTGAAAAGTGGCAGGTGCATTACGCGAGGCCGAAACTCATAACCGAATATGAGTACAGACCAGAGGGTGTAATAAAGGCAGAGATTTCACGTGCCCTACTTGTTAGTGGCACCTGCCAATAGCCCTTTAACAGGTCAAATTTGCTCACAAACTTAGCTGCTCCAACTTGATCTACGCAGTCCTCTATCCGAGGAAGAGGAAATGACTCTGGCTTAGTGACAGCGTTTACCTTACGGTAGTCCGTACAAAATCTGTTTGTTCCCTCCGGTTTACTGACCAAGATACAGGGAGAAGCCCAACTGGAGAAAGACGGCTCTGCTATCTTACTCTCCAGCATGTACCTGACCTCAGCATCCAGACAACGCAGTTTCTCTGCAGAAACTCTATAGAACCGCTGACGAATGGGGTCAGCATCTCCAATGTCAATATCATGCTCTATCTAGTTTGTACGTGTTGGTGTATCAGAAAACAACTCTGGAAATTTCCGAATCAGACCAACCATCTCTTTTCGCCCATCAACAGGTAGATGAGTAAGAAGGTCGTCCAAAATATCCAGTGTCTGAATTTTTCAATCTACCTTGCAGTATGCAATCGTCGGGACCAGGAACATTTTCCTCATCATGCACAGACCTAGCATGAGAAGAACCAAAGGATATAACGGTGTCAGCCAAAAGAACAGGTTTACCGTTGTCTGTAGACTCCCACTGTTCAGTCTCCGTTGAACGTGCATAATAGGGTTTTAGCCTCTCTAGGGTGGGTGGGACGAAATCGTCCCACCTACTCAACAGGCAGTGGAATCCCGTGGCGCGTTATTCAAATACCTTAGAAATGCTATTACTTCAATTTCTCAAACATATGACTATTTTACACCATTTTAAAGACAAGACTCTCGTTAATCTAACCACACTGTCCGATTTCAAAAAGGCTTTACAACGAAAGCAAAACATTAGATTATGTCAGCAGAGAACCCAGCCAGAAATAATCAGACACCCATTTTTCAAGCTAGCATATAATGTCACATAAACCCAAATCACAGCTAAATGCAGCACTAACCTTTGATGACCTTCATCAGATGACAATCCTAGGACATTATGTTATACAATACAGGCATGTTTTGTTCAATCAAGTTCATATTTATATCAAAAACCAGCTTTTACATTAGCATATGACGTTCAGAACTAGCATACCCACCGCAAACTTCCGGTGAATTTACTAAATTACTCACGATAAACGTTCACAAAAAACATAATTATTTTAAGAATTATAGATACAGAACTCCTTTATGCAATCGCTATGTCCGATTTTAAAATAGCTTTCGGTGAAAGCACATTTTGCAATATTCTGAGTAGATAGCCCAGCCATCACGGGCTAGATATTTAGACACCCACCAAGTTTAGCCCTCACCAAAGTCAGATTTACTATAAGAAAAATGTGATTACCTTTGCTGTTCTTCATCAGAATGCACTCCCAGGACTTCTACTTCAATAACAAATGTTGGTTTGGTTCAAAATAATCCATAGTTATGTTCAAATATCCTCTGTTTTGTTCGATGCGTTCAAGACACTATCCGAAGGGTGACGCGCCCGACGCGTTTCGTGACAAAAAAATTCTAAATATTCCATTACCGTACTTCGAAGCATGTCAACCGCTGTTTAAAATCAATTTTTATGTGATTTTTCTCGTAAAAAAGCGATAATATTCCAACCGGAAAACCCTGTTTACGTTCAAAGACGAAAAAATTAAAACATGGAGTTGTCTCGTGCACGCGCCTCAGTCTCATTGTCCTCTGATCGACCACTATCCAAATGCGCTAATGTTTTTCAGCCAGGGGCTGCAAAGACATCATTCAGCTTTTTGCCGCCCTCTGAGAGCCTATGGGAGCCGTAGGAAGTGTCACGTTACAGCAGAGATCCTCAGTTTTCAATAAAGAGAGTGTAGAAGCCCAAGAAATGGTCAGACAGGCCACTTCCTGTAAGGAATCTTCTCAGGTTTTGGCCTGCCATTTGAGTTCTGTTATACTCACAGACACCATTCAAACAGTTTTAGAAACTTTAGGGTGTTTTCTATCCAAAGCCAATAATTATATGCATATTCTAGTTACTGGGCAGGAGTAGTAACCAGATTAAATCGGGTACGTTTTTTATCCGGCCGTGTCAATACTGCCCCCTAGCCCTAACAGGTTAAAGAGCAGCAGTGAAATTACATTAGCGAGGCTATATACACGGGGTACCGGTACAGAGTCAATGTGAGGGGGCACTGGTTAGTCGAGGTAATTGAGGTGTAATGTACATGTAGGTAGAGTTAAAGTGAAAATGCATGGATTATAATCAGAGAAAAGCAGCAGCGTAAAAGGGGAGGGGGAGGGGGGCGATGCAAATAGTATGGGCAACCATTTGATTAGATATTCAGGAGTCTTATGGCTTGGGGGTAGAAGCTGTTAAGAAGCCTTTTGGACCTAGACTTGGCGCTCCGTTACCGCTTGCCATGTGGTAGCAGAGAGAACAGTCTATGACTAGGGTGGCTGGAGTCTTTGAACATTTTAGGGCCTTCCTCTGACACCACCTGGTATAGAGGTCCTGGATGGCAGGAAGTTTGGCCCCAGTGATGTACTGGGCCATACGCATTGCCCTCTGTAGTGCCTTGCGGTCGGGGGCCAAGCAGTTGCCATACCAGGAAGTGATGCAACCAGTCAGGATGCTCTCGATGGTGCAGCAGTATAACTTTTTGAGGACCTGAAGACCCATGCCAAATCTTTTCAGTCTCCTGAGGGGGAATAGGCTTTGTCGTTCCCTCTTCAGAGACTGTCTTGGTGTGTTTGAAGCATGATAGTTTGTTGTTGATGTGGACACCAAGGAACTTGAAGCTCTCAACCTGCTCCACTATGGCCGCTTCAAAGATAATGGGGGCGTGCTTGGTCCTCCTTTTCCTGTAGTCCACAATAATCTTCTTTGGCTTGATAACTTTAAGGGAGAGGTTATTATCCTGGCACCACACGGCCAGGTCTCTGACCTCTTCCATTAAGGCTGTCTAATCGTTGTCAGTTATCAGGCCTTCCACTGTTGTGTCATCTGCAAACTTAATGATGGTGTTGGAGTTGTGCCTGGCCCCCGTGTTGAGGATCAGCGTGGCAGATGTGTTTTTACCTACCATTACCACCTGGGGTAGGCCCATCAGGAAGTCCAGGATCCAGTTGCAGAGGGAGGTGTTTAGTCCCAGGGTCCTTAGCTTAGTGATGAGCTTTGAGGGCACTATGGGGTTGAATGCAAATTGAAATGGGTCTAGGGTTTCTGGGATAATGGTGTTGATGTGAGCCATGACCAGCCTTTCAAAGCCCTTCATGGCTACAGGCATGAGTGCTATGGGTCAGTAGTCATTTAGGCAGGTTACCTTAGTGTTCTTGGGCACAGGGACTATGGTGGTCTGCTTGAAATATGTTGGTATTACAGTCTCAGTCAGGGACAGGTTGAACATGTCATTGAAGACACTTGCCAGTTGGTCAGCGCATGCTCCGAGTTCGTGGTAATCCATCTGGCCCTGCAGCCTTTTGAATGTTGACTTATTTAAAGGTCTTACTCACATCAGCTACAGAGAGCGTGAACACAGTCGTCCGGAACAGCTGATGCTCTCATGCATGTTTCGGTGTTGCTTGCCCCGAAGCAAGCATAAAAGTAATTTAGCTTGTCTGGAAAGCTTCTGTCACTGGGCAGCTCAGAGCTTTGCTTCCGTTTGTAGTCTGTAATAGTTTGCAAGTCTTGTCACATCCGACGAGCATCGGTGCCAGTGTAGTACGATTCAATCTTAGTCCTGTATTGATGCTTTGGCTGTTTTATGGTTTGTCGGAGGGCATAGCGGGATGTCTTATATGTTTCTGTACAGCACTTTGAGATATCAGCTGATGTAAGAAGTGCTATATAAATACATTTGATTTGATTATATGCGTCAGGGTTAGAGTCCCGTCCTTGAAAGCATCAGCTCTACCCTTCAGCTCAGTGCGGATGTTGCCTGTAATCCATGGCTTCTGGCTGGGGTATGTGCGTACAGTCAATGTGGGGACGACACCATCGATGCACTTATTGATGAAGCCAGTGACTGATGTGATGTACTCCTCAATGCCATCGCAAGAATCCTGGAACATATTCCAGTCTGTGCAAAACAGTCCTGTAGCTTATTAATAATAACATCTGATTCATCTGATCACTTTTTATTGACCTAGTCACTCGGGCTTCCTGCTTTAGTTTTTGCTTGTAAGCAGGAGGATAGAATTATGTTCAAATTGGCAAATGGAAGGCGAGGGAGAGATTTGTTTGCAACTCTGTGTGTGGAGTAAAGCTGGTCTACTACTGTTGACCATCCTCCCAACGAAGGGGCATGACCTGGGACTCTACTACTGTGGGACTAAGGAGATGAATGATGAAGAGGAGATTCAGGTCTACCACTATGGAAAGGTTTCCACTTGGATTTTAATTGGTAAAAATGTGTTCCTTGTGTGAACATTCAGTAAAGTCCATGTTCTTCTGATAGTGAACATGTTCTGAAGCTTTAGGCTAGGCGGGACGAATTCGTCCCACCTACGTAACAGCCACTTGCAGCCAGTGGCGCGATTTTCAAAACATTAAAAATCCTATTACTTCAATTTCTCAAACATATGACTATTTTACAGCTATTTAAAGACAAGACTCTCGTTAATCTAACCACACTGTCCGATTTCAAAAAGGCTTTACAACGAAAGCAAAACATTAGATTATGTCAGCAGAGTACCAAGCCAGAAATAATCAGACACCCATTTTTCAAGCCAGCATATAATGTCACCAAAACCCAGAAGACAGCTAAATGCAGCACTCACCTTTGATGATCTTCATCAGATGACAACCCTAGGACATTATGTTATACAATACATGCATGTTTTGTTCAATCAAGTTCATATTTATATCAAAAACCAGCTTTTTACATTAGCATGTGACGTTCAGAACTAGCATACCCCCGCAAACTTCCGGGGAATTCGCTAACATTTTACTAAATTACTCACGATAAACGTTCACAAAAAGCATAACAATTATTTTAAGAATTATAGATACAGACCTCCTCTATGCACTCGATATGTCCGATTTTAAAATAGCTTTTTGGTAAAAGCACATTTTGCAATATTCTAAGTACATAGCCCAGGCATCACGGGCTCGCTATTTAGACACCCGGCAAGTTTAGCACTCACCATAATCATATTTACTATTATAAAAGTTTGATTACCTTTTGTTGTCTTCGTCAGAATGCACACCCAGGACTGCTACTTCAATAACAAATGTTGGTTTGGTCCAAAATAATCCATCGTTATATCCGAATAGCGGCGTTTTGTTCGTGCGTTCCAGACACTATCCGAAATAGTAAAGAAGTGTCGCGCGCATGGCGCAATTCGTGACAATAAAATTCTAAATATTCCATTACCGTACTTCGAAGCATCTCAATCGCTGTTTAAAATCAATTTTTACGCCATTTTTCTCGTAGAAAAGCGATAATATTCCGACAGGGAATCTCCTGGTGGTCAGACAGGTCAGACAGGCAACTTCCTGTAAAGGAATCTCTCAGGTTTTGACCTGCCATTTGAGTTCTGTTATACTCACAGACACCATTCAAACAGTTTTAGAAAATGTAGGGTGGTTTCTATCCATATGTAATAAGTATATGCATATTCTAGTTACTGGGTAGGAGTGGTAACCAGATTAAATCGGGTATGTTTTTTATCCAGCCGTGTCAATACTGCCCCCTAGCCCTAACAGGTTAACATATAAATCACACCCCTTAATATATAAACCACACCCCTTAACATATAAATCACACCCCTTAACATTTAAATCACACCCCTTAACATTTAAATCACACCCCTTAACATTTAAATCACACCCCTTAACATATAAACCACACCCCTTAACATATAAATCACACCCTTAACATATAAATCACACCCCTTAACCTCCATGCTCTTTACATGCATCTCTGTCATCCTCTAAAGCCACACCCTCTTTATTTCTAAGCCACACCTTCTTCACCAAAGTCTCAACCCTTCATATCTAAGCCACACCCTCAAATAGCTCTGATTGGTTTGCTGGAGCGTTTGTCAAACCAAATATAATGACCTCACGCTCAAAGAGAAGTTAAGGGGAGACAAATAAATAATTAAATAAAATGTAATTAAACTGAATCAATAGTTATTCAGCTACATTAACACATATCAATACACTTACAAATGGAAAACAATGAACTTTAACACCTAGAATTACAAACTAAGACTGTAACAACAGCTATGTAACCATTATTCCCTGATCTTAACCACATTTTCTAAATCACTATTGTTATTATTATTAAAAGGTTACAGCCAAAAGTTTACAAATAAATCATTTGTATGAAAAGGTAAAAAAAAAATGAAGTAAGTCTTAAAAATAATGTCCTCCCAGCTACATTGGTATAGGTCTCACACTCTGCTGGTATTGATGGATGGTATAGGTCTCACACTCTGCTGGTATTGATGGATGGTATAGGTCTCTCACTCTGCTGGTATTGATGACTGGTATAGGTCTCACTCTGCTGGTATTGATGACTGGTATAGGTCTCACACTCTGCGGGTATTGATAGATGTGTATGTACGGAAGTATGAGCGCGAGAGATAATAATAATCTGTTAATATTAATGATTTATCATCATACATTAGGATTATACATGATGTATTGTTGCTTTTTACCTTCTGTTTTTTATGACTATATCTGCCGTTTAAAATACAATTTCAATAAGGCAGGGTTACCAAACACATGGACTTCCAATTAAGATGGCTTCCCAAAATAAAAATACAATACCCACTTTGACAGTAGTCTGCTCTCTGCTGTCACTTCCCCTGGTGGTGGTCCTGTTCAGAGGAACCTGAGTCTCAGTTGGAGCTGCAGAGGAAGAGTTAGCATCATTAAAACACCAAGTTGAGGTCAAACTAGGATAGTTCAGTTTAAAGTTTGTAGATGTTTAAATATTGCGGTCTAAATGCTTTGAAAAAAAACAAAGGTTTAAAACGTAGGTAATTATTTAAATAATAGGTAAGATTGATAAGGAGTACCCAGACTTAAAACAGGAATGAGTGAAAAAGTCAATCCTGACTGAGAGAGTCAGTGTACCTGTTGTTCTGTAGAAGGAGTAGACGCAGGCGGAGTAGAGGAGAGCAGACACAGGACACAGACTGAACAGCAACATCCAACACAGACCACAGTCTACAGGAGGAGGGGAGGATGAGGATGGCTCAGGAGGACTGATTTCTGGCAATAGACAGTCAGGAGGACTGGTTTCTGGCAATAGACTGGCAGGAGGACTGGTTTCTGGACATAAACACAAGAAAACATTAAGAAATTCATTGAGAATCTTTTTTCGCCCACAGTCTACAGGAGGAGGGGAGGAGGAAGAGGACTCAGGAGGACTGGTTTCTGGACAAAACATTAAACAGAAACAGAACTACACTCTTAGAAACAATCAAGACCTTCTCAATAATCTATTGTTAGTCATGACTCTTGGTTGGTTAAACATGAATTTGAGGAGACATTTTATGAGTTTAGATTAGTCTCAGAGGGTTGATACAAAATAAGATACATTTACTTTGGCGTAACTCTCATTCAAGGAAACCAATACCAAAGATACAGCAGGAAGATAAAGACAGAATAATAACTGTTCTTACCAAGTGAAATCCTAGTGGTGATGTTTCCATAGTGGAACAACTCTTTATATTTCATTCGTTTTCCTTCTTCCACCATGTACTCCACAGTCCCACAGTAGTAGAGTCCCAGATCAGATTCAGTGATGTTCTCAATCAGTAGATCATAGGAGTTGTTAGAGGGGTTCCACACCACATTATATCCAGGGAGAGAGATGGAACTTAAAAACGTAGTTAAAATAACAATAGGAGGCTGGTAGTTGTGAGAACAGTTCCTATACCACATAATGTATATTCCAGTAGTTATGTTACAGTCACAGTAGAGAGTGATGTTGTCTCCTGGTCTGACTCTCATCTCCACCTCTGCTGCAGAGATCCCATCCTGACTGGAGGAAACAGCACCTACAGGTAGCAGAGGAACAGTGTTTGGATGAATCACAGAATGTCACTTTGACATCATAAACTTCTTCACCTGAAAATATAAACGTCATGTCTTTACCACAGTCATCACAATATCACAATAATAAGATAACTAATCTGGTCAACCATAAAACCACATCAAGAAATCATCTATCATCCAGCTATAAGGCCCAGTAAAAAAGTTAATCACATAAGAATGCAATCAGAGAAACACACAGCCTGTCCATCTGGTGGTCTGATGGTCTGATGGTGACTGTCAGAGAGTAGCTGGGTCTTTGAGTAACAAGGTTTTTGCTGCGTATTTCTGTGTTCATGACTAGATGTACTTTACCATGAAAGGACATACGAGCAGCGATTGGTTCGATCGAGTGGAACGTTTTCAGCCTGTGGTCCTTTTCCCTGAAAACATTTTCGTGTGACATGAAGGGGAGGGTCTAGCATCGAGGTAAACAGGTTTCACAATAACGTGACGTCAATGGAAATTATTCAGCTTCTTTGAGGTGTTCACCTTAGATAGCAACACCTTAAGAGACCTATAGACATTACGAAGAAACAAACACACATTTTGATGACTGAGTTAACCATTAAACCAGAAAATACACTTATACAGAGGCTTAAAATAGGCTAATAGACCTGTAATCCTTTATAACTGTAATCAGGCAGTAGCCCTAATGTTAGACCTAAAGTAGACCTTTATATCTATAGTCAGGAAGTAGTCCTAATGTTAGACCTAAAGTAGACCGTCATATCTGTAGTCAGGAAGTAGGTCTAATGTTAGACCTAAAGTAGACCTTTATACCTGTAGTCTGGCAGTAGGTCTAATGTTAGACCTAAAGTAGACCTTTATACCTGTAGTCAGGCAGTAGGCCTAATGTTAGACCTAAAGCAGACCTTTAGACCTTTAACACAGAATTCCTGGATACAGCCATTAGCTTTGATATATTGGCCATATAACACAACCCCCCAAGGTGCCATATTGCTGTTATAAATAGGTTACCAACATAATTAGAACAGTAAATAAGTTGTTTTGCATCGTACCTGTGGTATATTTTCTCATATATATATATATATATATATATATATATATATATATATATATATATATATATATAGCATGGCTTTCATTCAATTAGCATTCATGAATATATAGCATTCAACTAGCGAGTTTTAAAACTGACTTTTAATTCATGAGTAGTGATAGTGTTATTTTTCATGATGGACCATTTTATTTGGAACACTAAACTATGGTCGTGATAATAGTAAACTACAATACCCAAGATGCATTGGAGGATGTGCTATATACCCAGTGTTAAACAGTACTTTTTATACCATCTGATGTATGATCTCTGTGTTTATCAATGAACAGTGGACAATCAATTAACATCCACACTCTGGTCAATATGTGTGAAGGGGAGAGATATATGTGACAAATTAACTTGTAATAACAACGTTTGGACTCTCTTCCTCAGGCTGAATGACAGCACCATGGCAACAACAACAGGACGTTAGTGTGGGATTCCTGTGGTTTACTCAGCTATTGCTGCTGCTCTGTAGGGGAGGGGTTAAGGGGGACCTGGGTTTCAGGTCTGAGGAGCAGTGTCAGAGTAGCTGGGTCTGTCAGTAACAGTATCAGAGTAGCTGGGTCTGTCAGTAACAGTATCAGAGTAGCTGGGTCTGTCAGTAACAGTATCAGAGTAGCTGGGTCTGTCAGTAACAGTATCAGAGTAGCTGGATCTGTCAGTAACAGTGTCAGAGTAGCTGGGTCTGTCAGTAACAGTATCAGAGTAGCTGGGTCTGTCAGTAACAGTATAAGAGTATCAACAACACAAAAAGGACAATACATGATATACAATCATATGGACACACCCCCATATACCCCCCACCACACACACACATATATATATATATATATATATAAATAAACACATGTAAACATGTACATACATTGACCACTACTAATGTTGATAAGTCTGATATTATGATGTTGGAATTACAGTACTCATATAAGAGCTAGTCACTGATTGGCTGAGAAGACACACTCAACACATTGGAAACCCACACTTACTTCCTTTATGCTGTTGCCATGGTGCAGCTATTCTCCTGATGATGAACTCACATTTCACACTGAGTGCGTTTCTCACTTTTTCTATGTCCTATTTGTTGCCAAGATGTTTTGTGGATAAATACTACATTTTGTGATGCCTCAATTAGCTCATACAC
>NW_025549946.1:15000-16389 GCF_905237065.1 Salmo salar | reverse complement strand
ACAGAGGTGTGATGTAGACGCTCCCACTGTTGAACTGCGTGGAAGTTCCCTCCCTCCACGTTAGATCGTGGTACTGAGGGTCTGAGAACGCAACCCGGTTAAACAACCCAACCTTGGTCCCGACGCCTATACACACTAGAGACACAGAGAGACAGAGAGAGCGAGAGAGAGAGTAGGTGTAGGGAGGGAGCGAGCGAGTAGTGGAGAGAGAGAGAGAGAGAGAGTAGGAGGAGAGAGTAGGGAGGGAGAGAGAGAGAAGGAGAGAGAGAGAGAGTGTAGGGAGGGAGAGAGAGAGAGAGAGAGAGAGGCAGAGAGAGAGTAGGGAGAGAGAGAGCGAGAGAGAGAGAGAGAGCGAGAGAGGAGAGGAGAGAGGAGGGAGAGATAGAGAGGATGACAGAGAGAGTGGGGAAATACGTACGAGATTATTAGGAAGCCACTAGTTAGATATGAGCCGCGACAGATGAGACGAGAGAGAGAAGAGAGATATCGATATATATGATTAGGAGAATGATGATATAAATGAGATTGCGAGAGTGAGGAGGAGGAGAGAAGGAGGAGGGAGGGAGGAGAGTGAGGGCGGGGGGGGGCGGGGTGGGGGCGGAGAAAGTAGGAGGAAGCGAAGAAAGTAAAGGAGGAAGCGAGAGAAAGTAAGGAGGAAAGCGAGAAGAGAAAATGAGGAGGAAGGAGGAGAGAAGTGGGGAGGGAAGCGAAGAGGGGAAGTAGGGAGAGGAGCAGAGAGAGAGAAGAAAGGAGGGAGCAGAGAGAGAAAGTAGGGAGGAGCCGGAGAGAGAGAGTAGGGAGGGAGTTCAGAGAGAGAGAGTCAGAGGAGAGAGAGAGAGAGCAGGAGGTAGGAGAGAGAGAGAAAGTAGGGAGGAGAGAGAGAGAGAGGGAGGAGAGAGAGAGAGAGTAGGGAGAGAGAGAGAGAGTAAGGAGGAGGGAGAGAGAGAGGAGGGAGGAGAGAGGGGAGCAGGGAGAGAGAGGGAGGAGGAAGAGAGAGAGAGGGGGAGAGAGAGTAGGGAGGAGAGGGAGAGAGTAGGGAGAAGGGAGGGAGAGAGGAGGAGGGAGGGAGGAGAGAGGAGTAGGGAGGAGGGAGGAGAGAGTAGGAGGAGGGAGAGAGAGAGGAGGAGGGAGGGAGAGAGAGAGAGAGGAGGAGGAGAGAGAGAGTAGGGAGGGAGAGAGAGAGAGGGAGGGAGAGAGAGAGTAAGGGAGGAGAGAGAGAGTAGGGAGGGAGAGAGAGATAGGGAGGAGAGAGAGGGGAGGGAGAGAGAGAGTAGGGAGGGAGAGAGAGAGAGGGAGGGAGAGAGAGAGTAGGGAGGAGGAGAGAGAGAAGTAGGAGGAGAGAGAGAGTAGGGAGGAGAGAGAGTAGGGAGGAGGAGGAGAGGAGGGAGA
>NW_025549946.1:0-10000 GCF_905237065.1 Salmo salar | reverse complement strand
ACCTGCAGGATAGATAGATATGGTTAGTACAGTCCATCAGGGAGGGGGGCAGAAAAACCTGCAGGATAGATAGATATGGTTAGTACAGTCCATCAGGGAGGGGGGCAGAAAAACCTGCAGGACAGACCGATATGGTTAGTACAGTCCATCAGGGAGGGGGGCAGAAAAACCTGCAGGACAGACCGATATGGTTAGTACAGTCCATCAGGGAGGGGGGCAGAAAAACCTGCAGGATAGATAGATATGGTTAGTACAGTCCATCAGGTAGACACACACACTATCAACTACAGACACCATGAATACAGACACTATCAACTACAGACACCATGAATACAGACACTATCAACTACAGACACCATGAATACAGACACTATCAACTACAGAGACACCATGAATAACTTTCTCTCTCTCATACACACCTCTTCTCATTGCCGTAAGACTTCTGTGCAACTTTAGCGTGTAGTATGAGTAAGGTCTGGTCTCCCCTCTCCTTCAGGTAGTTTCTCATAGCCTCTCTATAGGGGGAAAACACACAACGTTCAGACAACATTTATTGAACAGAATCAAACAACAACGTTCTGTAGACAACGTCCAATCAATATTCCATGTAAAAACCAGGGGTACAGCGCTACATAAATAAACTGGGGTACAGCGCTACATAGAGGCACCGGGTACAGCGCTACATAAATAAACTGGGGTACAGCGCTACATAGAGGCACCGGGTACAGCGCTACATAAATAAACTGGGGTAGAGCGCTACATAAATAAACTGGGGTACAGCGCTACATAAATAAACTGGGGTACAGCGCTACATAGATGCACCGGGGTACAGCGCTACATAAATAAACTGGGGTACAGCGCTACATAAATAAACTGGGGTACAGCGCTATATAGATGCACCGGGGTACAGCGCTATATAGATGCACCGGGGTACAGCGCTATATAGATGCACCGGGGTACAGCGCTACATAAATAAACTGGGGTAAAGCGCTACACAGATGCACTGGGGTACAGCGCTACATAGATGCACCGGGTACAGCGCTACATAAATAAACTGGGGTACAGCGCTACATAGAGGCACCGGGTACAGCGCTACATAAATAAACTGGGGTACAGCGCTACATAAATAAACTGGGGTACAGCGCTACATAGAGGCACCGGGTACAGCGCTACATAAATAAACTGGGGTACAGCGCTACACAGATGCACTGGGGTACAGCGCTACACAGATGCACTGGGGTACAGCGCTACATAGATGCACCGGGTACAGCGCTACATAAATAAACTGGGGTACAGCGCTACATAGAGGCACCGGGGTACAGCGCTACATAAATAAACTGGGGTACAGCGCTACATAAATAAACTGGGGTACAGCGCTACATAGAGGCACCGGGGTACAGCGCTACATAAATAAACTGGGGTACAGCGCTACACAGATGCACTGGGGTACAGCGCTACACAGATGCACTGGGGTACAGCGCTACATAGATGCACCGGGTACAGCGCTACATAAATAAACTGGGGTACAGCGCTACATAGAGGCACCAGGGTACAGCGCTACATAAATAAACTGGGGTACAGCGCTACATAAATAAACTGGGGTACAGCGCTACATAGAGGCACCGGGGTACAGCGCTACATAGAGGCACCGGGTACAGCGCTACACAGAGGCACCGGGTACAGCGCTACACAGAGGCACCGGGTACAGCGCTACACAGATGCACCGGGGTACAGCGCTACACAGATGCACCGGGTACAGCGCTACACAGATGCACCGGGGTAGAGCGCTACACAGATGCACCGGGGTACAGCGCTACACAGATGCACCGGGGTACAGCGCTACACAGATGCACCGGGGTACAGCGCTACATAAAAAAACTGGGGTACAGCGCTACATAGAGGCCCCGGGGTACAGCGCTACATAAATAAACTGGGGTACAGCGCTACATAGAGGCCCCGGGGTACAGCGCTACATAAATAAACTGGGGTACAGCGCTACATAAATAAACTGGGGTACAGCGCTACATAAATAAACTGGGGTACAGCGCTACATAAATAAACTGGGGTACAGCGCTACATAAATAAACTGGGGTACAGCGCTACATAAATAAACTGGGGTACAGCGCTACATAAATAAACTGGGGTACAGCGCCACATAAATAAACTGGGGTACAGCGCTACATAAATAAACTGGGGTACAGCGCTACATAAATAAACTGGGGTACAGCGCTACATAAATAAACTGGGGTACAGCGCTACATAAATAAACTGGGGTACAGCGCTACATAAATAAACTGGGGTACAGCACTACATAGATGCACCGGGGTACAGCACTACATAAATAAACTGGGGTACAGCGCTACATAGATGCACCGGGGTACAGCGCTACATAGATGCACCGGGGTACAGCGCTACATAGATGCACCGGGGTACAGCGCTACATAGATGCACCGGGTACAGCGCTACATAGATGCACCGGGTACAGCGCTATATAGATGCACCGGGTACAGCGCTATATAGATGCACCGGGGTACAGCGCTATATAGATGCACCGGGTACAGCGCTACATAGAGGCACCGGGTACAGCGCTACATAGAGGCACCGGGTACAGCGCTACATAGAGGCACCGGGTACAGCGCTACATAGATGCACCGGGTACAGCGCTACATAGATGCACCGGGTACAGCGCTATATAGATGCACCGGGTACAGCGCTATATAGATGCACCGGGTACAGCGCTACATAGAGGCACCGGGTACAGCGCTACATAGAGGCACCGGGTACAGCGCTACATAGAGGCACCGGGGTACAGCGCTATATAGATGCACCGGGTACAGCGCTATATAGATGCACCGGGTACAGCGCTACATAGATGCACCGGGTACAGCGCTACATAGAGCAAAATGTAAAATAAAGGTTACATTTTTATAAAAAATATATATAAATCAACTGGGGTGTATTTATTCCGCTAAAACAAGAGTTTCTATTTTACAAATTCAGGCAGGTCCCTCAATTTCGTTTGTTTATGTCTAATAAAATTTTTGCAACAGAATCGGTGGAATGAGTACACCCGATGCATATGTTTCTCATTGCCTCTGGGGGTGGAGACCGTTCCGACAACACTTATTCAAAGTAATACCACAACTATGCAAAGACACATAGACCTGAGTCAAATAACAATCAGACAATGCTTATTCAAGGTAAGACCACAACTATGCAAAGATACATAGACCTGGGTCAAATAACAAGGGTGTATACACCATCGGTCAAATACGACGGGGAATTTAGGGTGGCAGGTAGCCTATTGGTTAGAGCGTTGGGCCAGTAACCGAAAGGTTGCAAGATCGAATCCCCGAGCTGACAAGGTAAAAAGAGCTGTTGTTCTACCCCTGAACAAGGCAGTTAATTAACCCAGGTAGGCAGTCATTGTAAATAAGAATCTCTTCTTAACTGACTTGCCTGGTTAAATAAAAAATAATGCTTTTAGACACTTGAGTTGTTGATTTACGTCACAGAGTGGAACCTATGGAACCGTCACAGGTACACTATTGATTATAGCAGTATGAATGGTGCGCCTTTATAGAAACGGGTGTGAAGAAATATTATGATAAAGTGGAAGAAATGAAAGTGGATAAGTGGTTTTACACCTTAGTAATACAAAACGCCGTGGAGGTGGAAGCTAGATTTTTCTCATTTTTGATGTAACAGTTTAAATGAGATGTAGGAGTTATGAAACTTGTGGTGGGTACGTTTCCTTACCTTGTTAGGCGCTGCGGTGGAGCTCGCTCACTGAACTTCCTGTTTAACAAAACAAAAAAAAGGTACTTTTCTATCAGCGCAACATCATTATACTAGCTAACGTTAAATTATAAAGTTGTCACAATTCTAGCTATCTGAAACATCATGATTATTAACAGGTGAGTGTTGCCATGAAAAAACCTCTACTAAACAGTAGCTTAGATTTCTGCTGCAGGTGGCAAGATTCAATCAGTAACGTTAGTTTAACTTTGTTGCGAGTTTGTCGGACAAATGCGAGCAATACTGTCTTTGCTACTTTACATGATTTGTAAATGAAATAGGTAACATTGAACAAATATAAAACATTGTTTAATTGAACTCCAGCATACACATAATGGCTAGGTGATCTAGCCATAAATGTAGCTAAAATAAGTAACTAGTTAGCTATATCATTACTGGCGAAAAAAAGTGGTAGTTAGGTAACGTTAGTTGGCTAGCTTTTCGTTGTGGCTAGCTAACGTTACACACCGCACTAACATTGACACAAAAGTAGCAATAAGTGCGCGACGCCAATTTATAAAGCACTTTCAAAGCTATCTGGGAACAAAAGCGAGTGCAAAAAAGTGGTTAGGAAACTAGTTACCCAAACAAAGAAAGTGAACTTTTAAACGGTTCTTCCTTCATTTTTGCTCTGAATTTCAACACTTACCCCGTCACAACGGGCGCCATTTTCGACTGTAACTCAAAGTCCCAAATATCGCGAGATCCCAAATCCATTCCCAACGCCGCTGGGACAACAGAACGAACAGAAACCCCGAGGGGAAAAATATAAACGAGAGTAGAAAAAGGGGGAGGAGAGGCGGACAGAGGGCAGACGCCACAACAGGCGTGGGAAAGTTGCGAAATCGCGCGAGAATAGAAAAACTCTCACAATAGACAAGAATGGGTTTGGACTCGACCTATCGCGAGATTATGCTCGTTTTTTTTTTCTCTTCTCCTTCCCACAAGGTGAAACTGTAACTCGATTCCCACGCTTTTATACAGTCATAAACTACAGTAGAGTGGTTGCTTTAGGAGTGAAGATACACCTCACAGCATAATTGTAGCCTAAACTGTAGATTAAAATGTTATTCATAAAGTGAAGATGATATTGGTTTGCATTTACCAGTGAAGGGGGTTGGAGTGCACAGAGTTAGTTAACCCTGTGTGCCGAGAATACAACTTGCTAGATTACAAAAACAACTCACTGTTAAAACTATACCGCATTTCAAATTAAGCAAACTAGATTAACATTATTTTATAATTGCATTCACCAGATGGCACACATATAACATAGAAGCCCAGTGCTTCTCAATAAATCCCACTGGGTGTGCACATTTTGGTTCCATCCCAGCACAAACACACCCGATTCAACTAAACAACGGCTTTTGTTACTAGTTGATGGAAACAACGTTGTAAAGTAAGAACAAAACGCCACAAGGACTTTACGCAAACAGATTACATGTAATAGATTATATTTTATTAAAATAAAATAATTTAAAGGAATCACATGGAATGTTCAAATGTCTAAAACAATAACAAAAAGGAAAGAATGTCAGGATCTAAATTGAACTCTATTTTTATTTATTTAACTAGGCAAGTCAGTTAAGAACAAATTGTTATTTTCAATGACAGCCTAGGAACAGTGGGTTAACTGCCTTGTTCAGAACGACAGGTTTGTACCTTGTCAACTCGGGGATTCAATCTTGCAACCTTTCGGTTACTAGTCCAATGCTCTAACCACTAGGCTACGCTGCCGCCCCAATTCCCTATATAGAATAGCCTGCTACTTCTGACCAGGACCAATAGGGCCTTATTCCCTATATAGTGTAGCTTGCTACTTCTGACCAGGACCAATAGGGCTCTGGTCTAAAGTAGTGCACTATATAGGGAATAGGGTGCCATAGGGCTCTGGTCTAAAGTAGTGCACTATAAAGGGAATATGGTGCCACAGGGCTCTGCTCTAAAGTAGTGCACCATATAGGGAATAGGGTGCCATAGGGCTCTGGTCTAAAGTAGTGCACTATATAGGGAATATGGTGCCATAGGGCTCTGCTCTAAAGTAGTGCACCATATAGGGAATAGGGTGCCATAGGGCTCTGGTCTAAAGTAGTGCACCATATAGGGAATAGGGTGCCATAGGGCTCTGGTCTAAAGTAGTGCACTATATAGGGAATAGGGTGCCATTTGGCACGAAGCTTTATTTACATTTTAGTCATTTAGCAGACGCTCCCCACTGAGTACAGACATCAATTCAACGTCTATTGCGCGTTGGTTCAAAGTCATTTAATTGAAAGGACGTGGTAACAACATTGATTCAACCAGTGTTTGCCCAGTGGGTCTTACCCTGAGAGAATAACAGCAGTGAGTGAATACATTTTCAGATTTATTTAATGAGGGTTTTTTTTGGTACTGTATCAAATAGCACTGCTAGTCGTCTTTGGTCGCATTTAAAAGTTATTGATACAATTTATTCACAATGATGAAAAGTACACATATCACATTATTTGCATGAGCTTAGGTCGATATATTTTCATTTTTACAGTTTAATTCATTAACCACACCGTTAAAACACAAATACTAGTACTTGGGCGAAGGATTCAGTATGATACAGTAACAGAAGTTCACAGTTGTCTCAATTTGGTATAAATCATCAGTGTTGCATGAATAGTTGTGCCCATTTACATATCATACAGTACAATTACCTAAAAGGAAAGTCCTAGATTTCATCCTAAATGGTACCCTTTGTAGTGCACTCCTTTTTGACCAGGACCCATATGGTTCTGGTTAAATGTAGTGCACTATTAAAGGGAATAAGGTGCTATTTGGGACTTAAAAGAGACCAAGGTTCCTTCTTCTGTAGTGTTTTGGCACACTGCTGTATGTTCATATGGAGGGTCATTCCACGAAAAAAGGTCCTTTTGTATTCCTTTGATATTTTAAGTAGAAAAAAAGAGAAAAAGCCTGTTATATTAAATGAAGCGCCCTTTAATATAGACCACATGGAAAATTCAATCAATCCGATTTTTTTTTATATGAATAAGACTTGCTAAAGTGACAGAATTCAGCATTTGACATGTCCTCCCTTGCACCCTCTGCGACTTCTTCTAGGAAGATTTTAACCGACTTAACCCCAAAAACGTCCCCCATGTTTTCACCATCATTGTAAAGCCCTAGTTATTTTGTTACTTTGACAAAAAGTCATTTCTAAAGATTATTTAGGGATTAAATTACCTGTCCCTCATTTTAAAGTGAACCCTGTTGCGTGAACTGAAGTCTCATTTTAATAGGGCAACATTTTTCATTAAAAAATAAAATAAAAATTCAAAAGAGACATTGAACATCTAATAATCAAATCATGTAAAAGCAGGTGAGCTGGTTTTACTCTTTATGGCCATTTTCTGGCGTTTTGTGTTGGAAAACTGAGCGTGTCGAGCATTACAAGTCAACAGACAGGCTAGAAATGTTTTAACAATTAAACATTTTTGGTGATTCTTGCATTTAAATTGCCACTCCCTGTTGCACATGAGCTTTCCTTCTCCCGTCACAATGGGATTTACGGCAGATTTACGATGAGATCATCAACCCTGTTACTTTATTTGGCATTGAATAGGCACCTACTGTGGTACTCTTGAAATGGGAAAACATGTCATGAAGTTGAATATGCGCTCTTTATGACAGAATATTAAAATGAGGTGAAATCAAACCTTTTTTTTTTTTTTTTTTAAACCAAGTTACACTTCTCAAAAAGGCACTGAATTTGTGGAACGACCCGTGAAATGTACACATACAGTTAGTTGGCGGTTGGTTCATCCATCATTCATTTCCTTGATGACTTTGGCAAAGAAAAAAAAAAAGACAATGTCATTAATTAGTACAAGTTATTTCAACTGTCTGGCATTGGTTGTTTCAGTCCCAAGAAAGCAAGCGCTCGTACATGCACAAACGAGAATCAACACATTTGTATTATCCATGATACACTATTCAATACCTGTTTGGCTGTACACTCCATTTTTTTTTTGTGAAGCCCAGTTTGATCCCACATGGATGTCACACACATCCCAGTGACCTCTGAACTGTGTGTCCATAGTGAAAGTGTAGCGTAGACCAGAGCCTGTAGCATTGTTTCCATGAACTCTATTTTCTTCAACTGTATTGTTGGTTATGGGCTCGTGAGTAAACATTTCACGGTAAGGTCTACTGCACCTGTTGTATTTGGCGCATGTGACTAATAACATTTGATGAGCAGAAAAATGGTAATCATGGTTTCTTGAGTTTCCGTGTCTCTTGTATACAATCCCAGACCAGCCTTTTCCTGAGTGATTATGTTCCCTTCTCAAAACATCAGGGTCAAGCAAGGAGAGCACATGAGGAAAGGAAACAAGGAGAGGAAACGCTTTACACTATCCCTTTTTAAAAGGAAGCTGGAGAAAGGATACAAGGAATTGATGAAAGACAAGTGAAATGCAACCCAGCCAAAGATCTTCAAGGACACAAGGAATTGAGGAGACTATTGAGATACGGCCCAGCTCGACATCTCCCAGTGGATCGTTGGTTACAGGACACAAGGAATTGAGGAGACTATTGAGATATGGCCCAGCTCGACATCTCCCAGTGGATCGTTGGTTACAGGACACAAGGAATTGAAGAGAGCAGATCCTTCAGAAAGACTTGAGAAAATATTTATGAGACGCAGCCCGGCCCCTTAGACCTTCCCCCTAAATCTTTAGAGGACTTGAAGAAAGACTATTGAAACGTGTCCTGGCCCTCTAGATCTTCCAGAAGATGTTCTTCCTGTACAGCAGGAAGGAGATGAGTACCCAGCAGGAAGTGGCCAATAGGTTTTGGGTCAGGTGCTCTGCGTGGGATTGGTTGTTGGCCATGCGCCAGCGAACGGGAAGTACTCCTCCAGGACCTCGTGTCCCACGATACACCAGGATGGAGTTCATACCTGGAAAGGGTCAAAGGTCAGGATAGAGCACAGGGGTCAGAGGGATTGTTCAGGAGTTGCGTAACATTTAGATAGAAATGTATAGTTTAGGACAGACGTGATTCTCCTGTCACGCAGAATAGGGATCATTGTCAGATCTATGCTGTTACATTTCTATATATGCAGATTGAAAAATATAAATGTACAAAGCAGAGCTGCTGACACAGAACTAGTTCTCACCAGGGTAGTAGAAGGGAGCCCCAGACCACCACCTCCTCACATCTACTGTGTAGTAGATCAACACCAGAAGCAGCAAGGCAAAACACGCCAGGGTGGTCACGTAGGAGAGAGACCTGACAGACAACTCAGAGGTTGATTATTCCACACTATTAACTAGGGAACTAATTATTCCAGGATCGCTACATTTATTCCATGGCAACAAAATAAAACACAAAGCAAACTGTTTGGTGCTTTAAAAACCTGCTGGATGTAAAATATGGTGTGCTACAACTTGGAAAATAAATACATGTGACTCTGGATGCCAACATAATGATGTTTGTTTCAACATAATGATGTTTGTTTCCATCATAATGATGTTTGTTTCCAACATAATGATGTTTGTTTCCAACATAATGATGTTTGTTTCCATCATCAGGGCTGTTTCCCAACATAATGATGTTTGTTTCCAACATAATGATGTTTGTTTCCATCATAATGATGTTTGTTTCCATCATAACGATGTTTGTTTCATCATAATGATGTTTGTTTCATCATAATGATGTTTGTTTCAACATAATGATGTTTGTTTCCAACATAATGATGTTTGTTTCCAACATAATGATGTTTGTTTCCATCATAATGATGTTTGTTTCCATCATAATGATGTTTGTTTCCAACATAATGATGTTTGTTTCCATCATAATGATGTTTGTTTCCAACATAATGATGTTTGTTTCCAACATAATGATGTTTGTTTCCAACATAATGATGTTTGTTTCAACATAATGATGTTTGTTTCCAACATAATGATGTTTGTTTCCACTCATAATGATGTTTGTTTCCATCATAATGATGTTTGTTTCCATCATAATGATGTTTGTTTCCATCATAATGATGTTTGTTTCAACATAATGATGTTTGTTTCCATCATAATGATGTTTGTTTCCATCATAATGATGTTTGTTTCCAACATAATGATGTTTGTTTCCAACATTACAGGGCTGTTTCCCCAACATAATGATGTTTGTTTCAACATCAGGGCTGTTTACATCATAATGATGTTTGTTTCAACAT
>NW_025549945.1:0-45174 GCF_905237065.1 Salmo salar | reverse complement strand
GAGCGGAAGAGGGGGACTGGGGTGAACGGAAGGGGGGGGACTGGGGTGAAACGGAAGGGGGGGACTGGGGTGCGCAGGAAGAGGGGGACACTGGGGTGAGCGGAGGGGGACTGTGTGAAACCGAAGAGGGGGACTGGGGTGAAGCGGAAGAGGGGGACTGGGGTGTGAGACGGAAGAGGGGGACTGGGGTGAGACGGACGTGGGGGACTGGGGTCAGACGGAAGAGGAGGAGGGTAACTTACAGAGGTGTATGAAGCCAAACCTCCCCACTGTTGTGAATTTGGAAGTTCCCACTCCTCCGCGTGTAGATAGCGGTACTGACGGTCTGAGAGCATAACCCGGTTAAACAACGCAACCTTGGTCCCTGACGCTATCACACACTAGAGAGACAGAGAGAGACGACAGAGAGAGAGAGAGAGAAGGAAGTGAGTGTGAGGAGGGAGCGAATGAGTGGGAGAGAGAGAGAGAGTAGGGAGGAGAGAAAGTAGGGAGAGAGAGAGAGAGAGGGGGGGGGGGGGGGGAGTGGGGAGGGAGGGAGAGAGAGAGTAGGGGGGGGGAGGGATCGAGGTGGGAGGGGGGGGGGGGGGCGAGAGAGGGGGGGGGGGATCGAGAGAGTAGGGAGGGAGGGTCGAGGGAGTAGGGGGGGGGGGAGGGCGAGGGAGTAGGGAGGGGGGGGAGGACGGGGAGTAGGGGGGGGGGAAGCGAGAAAGTGGAGGAGCCAAAGAGAGAAAAGTAGGGGAGGAAGCGAGAGAGAGAGTAGGGAGGGAGACCGAGAGAGGGAGTGGGAGGGTTTCTGAGAGAGAGGAAATGGAGGAAGCGGAGTGGGGCGGGGGGGAGTAGGGGGGGAAGCGAGGGGGGGAGTAGGGGGGGGGGGGCTTGAGAGAGAGAGTAGGGAGGGAAGCGAGAGAAAGTGGGAGGGAGCGAGAGAGGGGAGAGCGAGGCAGAGGAGTGGGAGGGAACAGGAGAGAGAGAGAGACGTAGGTAGCGAGAGAGGAATATGGAGGAACAGGAGAGAGACAGAGAGGAAGAGAGAGGGAAAGACAGAAGAGAGACAGAGAGACGTAGGTAGAGAGAGGGAAGATTAGGAACAGAGAGAGAGAGAGACGTAGAGAGGGAATAGAGAACAGAGAGAGACAGACAGACGTAGGTAGAGAGAGGAATTGTAGGAAGAGGAGAGGCAAGAGAGAGAGGAATAGGGAGGAACAGAGAGAGAGAGACAGACAGAGTAGGTAGAGAGAGGGATTAGGAACAGGAGAGAGAGAGAGTAGAGAGTGGAGGGAGAGAGGGAGTAGGAAGAGAGAGAGACAGACAGAGTGGAGAGAGGAAGAGGTAGGAAGAGGAGAGATGAGAGGAGGCAGGGAGAGAGAGGAATGTAGGAAGAGGAGAGAGAGACAGACACGTAGGTAGGAGGGAAGATGTAAGGAAGGAGGAGAGAGAGATAGACAGACGTAGGAGAGAGAGTGGAAGGAGACAGAGAGAGAGAGACAGAGAGGGATTGGGAGAGAGAGGAAGGAATTGAGGAACAGGAGAGAGACAGACAGACTTAGGAGAGAGAGAGGAATAGGGAGGAAGAGGAGAGAGAGAGTAGGTAGGGAAGAGAGAGAGGTGGAATAGGTAGGAAGAGGAGAGAGAGAGATGTAGGTAGGAGAGAGGAAGATGTAGGAAGGGAGGAGAGACAGATAATGGGAGAGAGAGGGAATATGTAGGGAGGGAGAGAGAGAGAGGTAGGGAGGGGGAGAGAGGAGTAGGGAGGGAGGGAGAGAGAGAGTAGGGAGGGGGAGAGAGGAGAGTAGGGAGGGAGGAGAGAGAGAGTAGGGAGGAGGGAGAGAGAGAGTAGGGAGGGAGGGAGAGAGAGAGTAGGGAGGAGGAGAGAGAGAGTAGGGAGGAGGGAGAGAGAGAGTAGGGAGGAGGGAGGGAGTAGGGAGGGAGGGAGAGGAGAGAGTAGGGAGGGAGGGAGAGAGTAGAGAGGGAGGGAGAGAGAGAGAGAGTAGGGAGGAGGAGAGAGAGTAGGGAGGAGGGAGAGAGAGTAGGAGAGGGGGAGGGAGAGAGAGGAGGGAGGAGAGAGAGATAGGGAGGAAGGAGAAGAGAGGGAGGGAGGGAGAGAGAGAGAGTAGGGAGGAGGAGAGAGAGTAGGGAGGGAGGGAGAGAGAGAGTGGGAGGAGGGAGAGAGAGTAGGGAGGAGGGAGAGAGAGATAGGGAGAGGAGAGGAGAGTAGGGAGGGAGGGAGAGAGAGAGTAGGGAGGGAGAGAGAGAGTAGGGAGGAGGGAGAGAGAGAGTAGGGAGGAGGGAGAGGGTAGGGAGGGAGAGAGAGTAGGGAGGAGAGAGAGAGAGTAGGAGGAGAGAGAGAGTAGGGAGGGAGAGAGAGAGTAGGGAGGAGAGAGAGAGTAGGGAGGGAGAGAGAGTAGGGAGGGAGAGAGAGAGTAGGGAGGGAGAGAGAGTAGGGAGGGAGAGAGAGAGTAGGGAGGGAGAGAGAAGTAGGGAGGGAGAGTAGGGAGGAGAGAGAGAGTAGGGAGGAGAGAGAGAGTAGGGAGGAGAGAGAGAGGGGGAGGGAGAGAGAGAGTAGGGAGGGAGAGAGAGAGTAGGGAGGAGAGAGAGAGAGTAGGGAGAGAGAGAGATGTAGGAGAGGGAGAGAGAGAGTGAGTAGGGAGGAGAGAGAGAGAGTGAGTAGGGAGAGAGAGAGGTGAGTAGAGGAGGAGAGAGAGAGATGAGTAGGGAGGAGAGAGAGAGTAAGTAAGGGAGGAGAGAGAGAGAGTAGGGAGGAGGGAGAGAGTAGGGAGGAATAGGAGAGAGTAGGAGAGGAGAGTAGGGAGGGAGAGAGAGAGTGGAAGCAGAGGAGAGAGAGGGAGAGAGAGAGTAGGGAGAGAGAGAGAGTAGGGAGCGAGAGAGAGAGTAGGGAGGGAGAGAGAGAGTAGGGAGGGAGAGAGAGAGTAGGGAGGGAGAGAGAGTAGGGAGCGAGAGAGAGAGTAGGGAGAGGGTTAGATAAGCATTCATGAAGAGATCACACTTTGAAGTTGATCAATGTTAAATAAAAACAGCAGAGTTACGACACAGCTCGTAAAAAAAGACCTTTGTGCCGAAACCACTCAGGAAAACCCTACCATTGTGCATCAAGCTTGTGTGTTTTGCATACTCAGTTCTATGTAACCGTAAATCTGCTCGAAATGTGGTGAGAGCATCCTCTGTGTATGTATGTATGTATGTATGTATGTATGTATATATGTATGTATGCGTGTGTGTATGTATGCATGTATGCATATATATGAGACAGACATGGGTCCAAATACTATTTAAAACATCTCAATTCTGTTCACATGCACTTAAAGCATTCAGATATATTTTATTTGAAAAGAAAAGTAGTTGAATATTTTAAGGAATTTAAAAAAAACACAGGTATTTGAAAATCCTCTCAAATACAATTTTGTATACCGTTTGGTCTTCTACAAATAACCATTGAAATACTGAAATAGAAGTACTTGTTTTGGGCTGTGGATGACATATTAGATAGTCTAATACACATGTATTATCCATTAGTGTGGAAATGTGTGTGTGTTCCTCTCCATACTCACGGTCAGCGTCCTTCAGAGACTGTTTCTTCTTGGAAGGTTTAGAGATAACCTTGATCCTTTTACTAAGGAACACTCCTATGTCTGTACTGTTACCATAGAACATCTTGACTGACAGCATGAAGTGTTTCCCTCTTGTCACTGTCACTGATGTATAGAGTCTTAGCTGTGCAGAAGTCCTGGGGGGGAGAGAGAGGAGGGAGAGAGAAGGAGAGGGGGGAGAGAGAAGGAGAGGGGGGAGAGAGAGGAGGGAGAGAGAAGGAGGGAGAGAGAAGGAGAGGGGGGAGAGAGAAGGAGAGGGGGGAGAGAGAGGAGGGAGAGAGAAGGAGGGAGAGAGAAGGAGAGGGGGGAGAGAGAAGGAGAGGGGGGAGAGAGAGGAGGGAGAGAGAAGGAGGGAGAGGAGAGAGAGGAGGGAGAGAGAAGGAGAGACAGAAGGAGAGAGGGAGAGATAATGAGAAAGGGGGAGAGAGAAGAGTGAGAAGGAGAGGTCATTTGAGTGTGTATACACAGGATTTTCAGTCGTGCAGAAGTTCTGTGGGGAAAGGCTGTGGGGTGTGTGTTACACTGTGTATTTCTGCCTCTGTGTGTGTGTGTGTGTGTGTGTGTGTGTGTCAGTGTGACTCCCTCTGTGTGTGTGTGTGTGTGTGTAGACACGGTTTTACCCTTGCAGACATTCTGGGGAGAGAAAATGAGGATGTGTGGGTTTCAGTCAGCATGTCTGTGTGTGTGAGCGTGTCTGTCTGTGTGTGTGTCAGCGTGTCTGTGTGTGTGTGAGCGTGTCTGTGTGTGTGTGTGTCAGCGTGTCTGTCTGTGTGTGTGTGTGAGCGTGTCTGTCTGTGTGTGTGTCAGCGTGTCTGTGTGTCTGTGTGTGTGAGCGTGTCTGTGTGTCTGTGTGTGTGAGCGTGTCTGTGTGTGTGTGTGTGTCAGCGTGTGCGTGTCTGTGTGTGTGTCAGCGTGTGTGTGTCTGTGTGTGTGAGCGTGTCTGTGTGTGTGTGTGTGTGTGTCAGCGTGTCTGTGTGAGCGTGTCTGTGTGTCTGTGTGAGCGTGTCTGTGTGCGTGTCTGTGTCTGTGTGTGTGTCAGCGTGTGTGTGTCTGTGTGTGTGAGCGTGTGTGTGTGTGTGTGTCAGCGTGTGTGTGTGTGTGTGTGAGCGTGTCTGTCTGTGTGTGTCAGCGTGTGTGTGTCTGTGTGTGTGAGCGTGTCTGTGTGTGTGTGTGAGCGTGTCTGCGTGTGTGTGTGAGCGTGTCTGCGTGTGTGTGTGAGCGTGTCTGTCTGTGTGAGTGTGTGTGTGTGTCTGTGTGAGCGTGTCTGTGTGTGTGTCTGTGTGTGTGTCTGTGTGTGTGTGTGAGCGTGTCTGTGTGTCTGTGTGAGTGTGTCTGTGTGTGTGTCTGTGTGTGTGTGTCTGTGCGTGTGAGCGTGTGTCTGTGTGTGCGTGTGTGTGTGTGTCTGTGCGTGTGTGTGTGTCTGTGCGTGTGCGTGTCTGTGCGTGTGCGTGTGTGTGCGTGTGCGTGCGTGTGCGTGTGCGTGCGTGTGCGTGTCTGTGCGTGTGCGTGTGTGTGTCTGTGCGTGTGTGTGTCTGTGCGTGTGTGTGTGTGTGAGCGTGTGTGTGTGTGTGTGCGTGTGTGTGTGTGTGAGCGTGTGTGTGTGTGTGAGCGTGTCTGCGTGTGTGTGTGAGCGTGTCTGTGTGTGTGTCTGTGTGTGTGTGTGAGCGTGTCTGTGTGTCTGTCTGTGTGAGCGTGTCTGTGTGTCTGTCTGTGTGAGTGTGTCTGTGTGTCTGTGTGTGTGAGCGTGTGTGTGTGTGTGTGCGTGTGCGTGTTGTCCCTTACCTTCCCCTCTATGTTGAGCTGCTGCATCTCCTGGTCACTGTTTCCTATCCCTATAAAGGCACAGGGCTGAGCCTCCTGCTCTGAACAGCCCTCTCTCTCCATCTCTTCAGTCTTCTTCTTCCAGCCACAGCCCATCAGATAGATACAGGGAGGGGGGCAGAAAAACCTGCAGGATAGATAGATATGGTTAGTACAGTCCATCAGGGAGGGGGGCAGAAAAACCTGCAGGATAGATAGATATGGTTAGTACAGTCCATCAGGGAGGGGGGCAGAAAAACCTGCAGGATAGATAGATATGGTTAGTACAGTCCATCAGGGAGGGGGGCAGAAAAACCTGCAGGATAGATAGATATGGTTAGTACAGTCCATCAGGTAGACACACACACTATCAACTACAGACACCATGAATACAGACACTATCAACTACAGACACCATGAATACAGACACTATCAACTACAGACACCATGAATACAGACACTATCAACTACAGACACCATGAATACAGACACTATCAACTACAGACACCATGAATACAGACACTATCAACTACAGACACCATGAATACAGACACTATCAACTACAGACACCATGAATACAGACACTATCAACTACAGACACCATGAATACAGACACTATCAACTACAGACACCATGAATACAGACACTATCAACTACAGACACCATGAATACAGACACTATCAACTACAGACACCATGAATACAGACACTATCAACTACAGACACCATGAATACAGACACTATCAACTACAGACACCATGAATACAGACACTATCAACTACAGACACCATGAATACAGACACTATCAACTACAGACACCATGAATACAGACACTATCAACTACAGACACCATGAATACAGACACTATCAACTACAGAGGAGACACCATGAATACAGACACTATCAACTAACTTTCTCTCTCTCATACACACCTCTTCTCATTGCCGTAAGACTTCTGTGCGACTTTAGCGTGTAGTATGAGTAAGGTCTGGTCTCCCCTCTCCTTCAGGTAGTTTCTCATAGCCTCTCTATAGGGGGAAAACACACAACGTTCAGACAACATTTATTGAACAGAATCAAACAACAACGTTCTGTAGACAACGTCCAATCAATATTCCATGTAAAAACCAGGGGTACAGCGCTACATAAATAAACTGGGGTACAGCGCTACATAAATAAACCGGGGTACAGCGCTACATAAATAAACCGGGGTACAGCGCTACATAAATAAACCGGGGTACAGCGCTACATAAATAAACCGGGGTACAGCGCTACATAAATAAACCGGGGTACAGCGCTACATAGAGGCACCGGGGTGCAGCGCTACATAAATAAACTGGGGTACAGCGCTACATAAATAAACTGGGGTACAGCGCTACATAGATGCACCGGGGTACAGCGCTACATAGATGCACCGGGGTACAGCGCTACATAGATGCACCGGGGTACAGCGCTACATAGACTCACCGGGGTACAGCGCTACATAGATGCACCGGGGTACAGCGCTACATAGATGCACCGGGGTACAGCGCTACATAGATGCACCGGGGTACAGCGCTACATAGATGCACCGGGGTACAGCGCTACATAGATGCACCGGGGTACAGCGCTACATAGATGCACCGGGGTACAGCGCTACATAGATGCACCGGGGTACAGCGCTACATAGATGCACCGGGGTACAGCGCTACACAGAGGCACCGGGGTGCAGCGCTACACAAATAAACTGGGGTACAGCGCTACATAGATGCACCGGGGTACAGCGCTACATAGATGCACCGGGGTACAGCACTACATAGATGCACCGGGTACAGCGCTACATAGATGCACCGGGGTACAGCGCTACACAGATGCACCGGGGTACAGCGCTACACAGATGCACCGGGGTACAGCGCTACACAGATGCACCGGGGTACAGCGCTACATAGATGCACCGGGGTACAGCGCTACATAGATACACTGGGGTACAGCGCTACATAGATACACTGGGGTACAGCGCTACATAGATACACTGGGGTACAGCGCTACATAGATACACTGGGGTACAGCGCTACATAAATAAACTGGGGTACAGCGCTACATAGATGCACTGGGGTACAGCGCTACATAAATAAACTGGGGTACAGCGCTACATAAATAAACTGGGGTACAGCGCTACATAAATAAACTGGGGTACAGCGCTATACCGGGGTACAGCGCTACATAGAGCAAAATGTAAAATAAAGGTTACATTTTTATAAAAAATATATTTAAATCAACTGGGGTGTATTTATTCCGCTAAAACATCAGTTTCTATTTTACAAATTCAGGCAGGTCCCTCAATTTCGTTTGTTTATGTCCAATAAAATTTTTGCAACAGAATCGGTGGAATGAGTACACCCGATGCATATGTTTCTCATTGCCTCTGGGGGTGGAGACCGTTCCGACAACACTTATTCAAAGTAATACCACAACTATGCAAAGACACATAGACCTGAGTCAAATAACAATCAGACAATGCTTATTCAAGGTAAGACCACAACTATGCAAAGATACATAGACCTGGGTCAAAAAGAGCTGTTGTTCTACCCCTGAACAAGGCAGTTAACCCAGGTAGGCAGTCATTGTAAATAAGAATCTCTTCTTAACTGACTTGCCTGGTTAAATAAAAAATAATGCTTTTAGACACTTGAGTTGTTGATTTACGTCATAGAGTGGAACCTATGGAACCGTCACAGATACACTATTGATTATAGCAGTATGAATGGTGCGCCTTTATAGAAACGGGTGTGAAGAAATATTATGATAAAGTGGAAGAAATGAAAGTGGATAAGTGGTTTTACACCTTAGTAATACAAAATGCCGTGGAGGTGGAAGCTAGATGTTTCTCATTTTTGATGTAACAGTTTAAATGAGATGTAGGAGTTATGAAACTTGTGGTGGGTACGTTTCCTTACCTTGTTAGGCGCTGCGGTGGAGCTCGCTCACTGAACTTCCTGTTTAACAAAACAAAAAAAAGGTACTTTTCTATCAGCGCAACATCATTATACTAGCTAACGTTAAATTATAAAGTTGTCACAATTCTAGCTATCTGAAACATCATGATTATTAACAGGTGAGTGTTGCCATGAAAAAACCTCTACTAAACAGTAGCTTAGATTTCTGCTGCAGGTGGCAAGATTCAATCAGTAACGTTAGTTTAACTTTGTTGCGAGTTTGTCGGACAAATGCGAGCAATACTGTCTTTGCTACTTTACATGATTTGTAAATGAAATAGGTAACATTGAACAAATATAAAACATTGTTTAATTGAACTCAGCATACACATAATGGCTAGGTGATCTAGCCATAAATGTAGCTAAAATAAGTAACTAGTTAGCTATATCATTACTGGCGAAAAAAAGTGGTAGTTAGGTAACGTTAGTTGGCTAGCTTTTCGTTGTGGCTAGCTAACGTTACACACCGCACTAACATTGACACAAAAGTAGCAATAAGTGCGCGACGCCAATTTATAAAGCACTTTCAAAGCTATCTGGGAACAAAAGCGAGTGCAAAAAAGTGGTTAGGAAACTAGTTACCCTAACAAAGTAAGTGAACTTTTTAAACGGTTCTTCCTTCATTTTTGCTCTGAATTTCAACACTTACCCCGTCACAACGGGCGCCATTTTCGACTGTAACTCAAAGTCCCAACAATCGCGAGATCCCAAATCCATTCCCAACGCCGCTGGGACAACAGAACGAACAGAAACCCCGAGGGGAAAAATATAAACGAGAGTAGAAAAAGAGGGAAGAGAGGCGGACATAGGAAAGAATCCACAACAGGCGTGGGAAAGTTGCGAAATCGCGCGAGAATAGAAAAACTCTCACAATAGACAAGAATGGGTTTGGACTCGACCTATCGCGAGATTATGCTCGTTTTTTTTATTCTCTTCTCCTTCCCACAAGGTGAAACTGTAACTCGATTCCCACGCTTTTATACAGTCATAAACTACAGTAGAGTGGTTGCTTTAGGAGTGAAGATACACCTCACAGCATAATTGTAGCCTAAACTGTAGATTAAAATGTTATTCATAAAGTGAAGATGATATTGGTTTGCATTTACCAGTGAAGGGGGGTTGGAGTGCACAGAGTTAGTTAACCCTGTGTGCCGAGAATACAACTTGCTAGATTACAAAAACAACTCACTGTTAAAACTATACCGCATTTCAAATTAAGCAAACTAGATTAACATTATTTTATAATTGCATTCACCAGATGGCACACATATAACATAGAAGCCCAGTGCTTCTCAATAAATCCCACTGGGTGTGCACATTTTGGTTCCATCCCAGCACAAACACACCCGATTCAACTAAACAACGGCTTTTGTTACTAGTTGATGGAAACAACGTTGTAAAGTAAGAACAAAACGCCACAAGGACTTTACGCAAACAGATTACATGTAATAGATTATATTTTATTAAAATAAAATAATTTAAAGGAATCACATGGAATGTTCAAATGTCTAAAACAATAACAAAAAGGAAAGAATGTCAGGATGTAAATTGAACTCTATTTTTATTTATTTAACTAGGCAAGTCAGTTAAGAACAAATTGTTATTTTCAATGACAGCCTAGGAACAGTGGGTTAACTGCCTTGTTCAGAACGACAGGTTTGTACCTTGTCAACTCGGGGATTCAATCTTGCAACCTTTCGGTTACTAGTCCAATGCTCTAACCACTAGGCTACGCTGCCGCCCCAATTCCCTATATAGAATAGCCTGCTACTTCTGACCAGGACCAATAGGGCCTTATTCCCTATATAGTGTAGCTTGCTACTTCTGACCAGGACCAATAGGGCTCTGGTCTAAAGTAGTGCACTATATAGGGAATAGGGTGCCATAGGGCTCTGGTCTAAAGTAGTGCACTATATAGGGAATATGGTGCCACAGGGCTCTGCTCTAAAGTAGTGCACCATATAGGGAATAGGGTGCCATAGGGCTCTGGTCTAAAGTAGTGCACTATATAGGGAATATGGTGCCATAGGGCTCTGCTCTAAAGTAGTGCACCATATAGGGAATAGGGTGCCATAGGGCTCTGGTCTAAAGTAGTGCACCATATAGGGAATAGGGTGCCATAGGGCTCTGGTCTAAAGTAGTGCACTATATAGGGAATAGGGTGCCATTTGGCACGAAGCTTTATTTACATTTTAGTCATTTAGCAGACGCTCCCCACTGAGTACAGACATCAATTCAACGTCTATTGCGCGTTGGTTCAAAGTCATTTAATTGAAAGGACGTGGTAACAACATTGATTCAACCAGTGTTTGCCCAGTGGGTCTTACCCTGAGAGAATAACAGCAGTGAGTGAATACATTTTCAGATTTATTTAATGATTTTTTTTTTTGGTACTGTATCAAATAGCACTGCTAGTCGTCTTTGGTCGCATTTAAAAGTTATTGATACAATTTATTCACAATGATGAAAAGTACACATATCACATTATTTGCATGAGCTTAGGTCGATATATTTTCATTTTTACAGTTTAATTCATTAACCACACCGTTAAAACACAAATACTAGTACTTGGGCGAAGGATTCAGTATGATACAGTAACAGAAGTTCACAGTTGTCTCAATTTGGTATAAATCATCAGTGTTGCATGAATAGTTGTGCCCATTTACATATCATACAGTACAATTACCTAAAAGGAAAGTCCTATATTTCATCCTAAATGGTACCCTTTGTAGTGCACTCCTTTTTGACCAGGACCCATATGGTTCTGGTTAAATGTAGTGCACTATTAAAGGGAATAAGGTGCTATTTGGGACTTAAAAGAGACCAAGGTTCCTTCTTCTGTAGTGTTTTGGCACACTGCTGTATGTTCATATGGAGGGTCATTCCACGAAAAAAGGTCCTTTTGTATTCCTTTGATATTTTAAGTAGAAAAAAAGAGAAAAAGCCTGTTATATTAAATGAAGCGCCCTTTAATATAGACCACATGGAAAATTCAATCAATCCAATTTTTTTTTATATGAATAAGACTTGCTAAAGTGACATAATTCAGCATTTGACATGTCCTCCCTTGCACCCTCTGCGACTTCTTCTAGGAAGATTTTAACCGACTTAACCCCAAAAACGTCCCCCATGTTTTCACCATCATTGTAAAGCCCTAGTTATTTTGTTACTTTGACAAAAAGTCATTTCTAAAGATTATTTAGGGATTAAATTACCTGTCCCTCATTTTAAAGTGAACCCCGTTGCGTGAACTGAAGTCTCATTTTAATAGGGCAACATTTTTCATTAAAAAATAAAATAAAATAATAATTCAAAAGAGACATTGAACATCTAATAATCAAATCATGTAAAAGCAGGTGAGCTGGTTTTACTCTTTATGGCCATTTTCTGGCGTTTTGTGTTGGAAAACTGAGCGTGTCGAGCATTACAAGTCAACAGACAGGCTAGAAATGTTTTAACAATTAAACATTTTTGGTGATTCTTGCATTTAAATTGCCACTCCCTGTTGCACATGAGCTTTCCTTCTCCCGTCACAATGGGATTTACGGCAGATTTACGATGAGATCATCAACCCTGTTACTTTATTTGGCATTGAATAGGCACCTACTCTGGTACTCTTGAAATGGGAAAACATGTCATGAAGTTGAATATGTGCTCTTTATGACAGAATATTAAAATGAGGTGAAATCAAACCTTTTTTTTTTTTTAAACCAAGTTACACTTCTCAAAAAGGCACTGAATTTGTGGAACGACCCGTGAAATGTACACATACAGTTAGTTGGCGGTTGGTTCATCCATCATTCATTTCCTTGATGACTTTGGCAACAAAGAAAAAAAAAAGACAATGTCATTAATTAGTACAAGTTATTTCAACTGTCTGGCATTGGTTGTTTCAGTCCCAAGAAAGCAAGCGCTCGTACATGCACAAACGAGAATCAACACATTTGTATTATCCATGATACACTATTCAATACCTGTTTGGCTGTACACTCCATTTTTTTTTGGTGAAGCCCAGTTTGATCCCACATGGATGTCACACACATCCCAGTGACCTCTGAACTGTGTGTCCATAGTGAAAGTGTAGCGTAGACCAGAGCCTGTAGCATTGTTTCCATGAACTCTATTTTCTTCAACTGTATTGTTGGTTATGGGCTCGTGAGTAAACATTTCACGGTAAGGTCTACTACACCTGTTGTATTCGGCGCATGTGACTAATAACATTTGATGAGCAGAAAAATGGTAATCATGGTTTCTTGAGTTTCCGTGTCTCTTGTATACAATCCCAGACCAGCCTTTTCCTGAGTGATTATGTTCCCTTCTCAAAACATCAGCGTCAAGCAAGGAGAGCACATTAGGAAAGGAAACAAGGAGAGGAAACGCTTTACACTATCCCTTTTTAAAAGGAAGCTGGAGAAAGGATACAAGGAATTGATGAAAGACAAGTGAAATGCAACCCAGCCAAAGATCTTCAAGGAATTGAGGAGACTATTGAGATACGGCCCAGCTCGACATCTCCCAGTGGATCGTTGGTTACAGGACACAAGGAATTGAGGAGACTATTGAGATACGGCCCAGCTCGACATCTCCCAGTGGATCGTTGGTTACAGGACACAAGGAATTGAGGAGACTATTGAGATATGGCCCAGCTCGACATCTCCCAGTGGATCGTTGGTTACAGGACACAAGGAATTGAGGAGACTATTGAGATATGGCCCAGCTCGACATCTCCCAGTGGATCGGGTTACAGGACACAAGGAATTGAAGAGAGCAGATCCTTCAGAAAGACTTGAGAAAATACTTATGAGACGCAGCCCGGCCCCTTAGACCTTCCCCCTAAATCTTTAGAGGACTTGAAGAAAGACTATTGAAACGTGTCCTGGCCCTCTAGATCTTCCAGAAGATGTTCTTCCTGTACAGCAGGAAGGAGATGAGGACCCAGCAGGAAGTGGCCAATAGGTTCTGGGTCAGGTGCTCTGCGTGGGATTGGTTGTTGGCCATGCGCCAGCGGAACGGGAAGTACTCCTCCAGGACCTCGTGTCCCACGTACACCAGGATGGAGTTCATACCTGGAAAGGGTCAAAGGTCAGGATAGAGCACAGGGGTCAGAGGGATTGTTCAGGAGTTGCGTAACATTTAGATAGAAATGTATAGTTTAGGACAGACGTGATTCTCCTGTCACGCAGAATAGGGATCATTGTCAGATCTATGCGTTACATTTCTATATATGCAGATTGAAATATATAAATGTACAAAGCAGAGCTGCTGACACAGAACTAGTTCTCACCAGGGTAGTAGAAGGGAGCCCCAGACCACCACCTCCTCACATCTACTGTGTAGTAGATCAACACCAGAAGCAGCAAGGCAAAACACGCCAGGGTGGTCACGTAGGAGAGAGACCTGACAGACAACTCAGAGGTTGATTATTCCACACTATTAACTAGGGAACTAATTATTCCAGGATCGCTACATTTATTCCATGGCAACAAAATAAAACACAAAGCAAACTGTTTGGTGCTTTAAAAACCTGCTGGTGTAAAATATGGTGTGCTACAACTTGGAAAATAAATACATGTCACTCTGGATGCCATCATAATGATGTTTGTTTCCAACATCAGGGCTGTTTTCCAACATAATGATGTTTGTTTCCATCATAATGATGTTTGTTTCCAACATCAGGGCTGTTTCCATCATAATGATGTTTGTTTCCATCATAATGATGTTTGTTTCCAACATCAGGGCTGTTTCCATCATAATGATGTTTGTTTCCAACATCAGGGCTGTTTCCATCATAATGATGTTTGTTTCCAACATCAGGGCTGTTTCCATCATAATGATGTTTGTTTCCATCATAATGATGTTTGTTTCCATCATAATGATGTTTGTTTCCATCATAATGATGTTTGTTTCCAACATCAGGGCTGTTTCCATCATAATGATGTTTGTTTCCAACATCAGGGCTGTTTCCATCATAATGATGTTTGTTAACAACATCAGGGCTGTTTCCATCATAATGATGTTTGTTTCCAACATCAGGGCTGTTTCCATCATAATGATGTTTGTTTCCAACATCAGGGCTGTTTCCATCATAATGATGTTTGTTTCCAACATCAGGGCTGTTTCCATCATAATGATGTTTGTTAACAACATCAGGGCTGTTTCCATCATAATGATGTTTGTTTCCAACATCAGGGCTGTTTTCCAACATAATGATGTTTGTTTCCAACATAATGATGTTTGTTTCCATCATAATGATGTTTGTTTCCAACATAATGATGTTTGTTTCCAACATCAGGGCTGTTTTCCAACATAATGATGTTTGTTTCCAACATCAGGGCTGTTTTCCATCATAATGATGTTTGTTTCCAACATCAGGGCTGTTTTCCATCATAATGATGTTTGTTTCCAACATAATGATGTTTGTTTCCAACATAATGATGTTTGTTTCCAACATAATGATGTTTGTTTCCAACATAATGATGTTTGTTTCCAACATCAGGGCTGTTTTCCATCATAATGATGTTTGTTTCCATCATAATGATGTTTGTTTCCATCATAATGATGTTTGTTTCCATCATCATGATGTTTGTTTCCAACATAATGATGTTTGTTTCCAACATAATGATGTTTGTTTCCAACATAATGATGTTTGTTTCCAACATAATGATGTTTGTTTCCAACATAATGATGTTTGTTTCCAACATAATGATGTTTGTTTCCAACATCAGGGCTGTTTTCCAACATAATGATGTTTGTTTCCAACATAATGATGTTTGTTTCCATCATAATGATGTTTGTTTCCATCATAATGATGTTTGTTTCCAACATCAGGGCTGTTTTCCAACATAATGATGTTTGTTTCCAACATCAGGGCTGTTTCCAACATAATGATGTTTGTTTCCAACATAATGATGTTTGTTTCCAACATCAGGGCTGTTTCCATCATAATGATGTTTGTTTCCAACATCAGGGCTGTTTTCCAACATCATGATGTTTGTTTCCAACATCATGATGTTTGTTTCCAACATCATGATGTTTGTTTCCAACATCATGATGTTTGTTTCCAACATCATGATGTTTGTTTCCAACATCAGGGCTGTTTTCCAACATCATGATGTTTGTTTCCAACATCAGGGCTGTTTTCCAACATCAGGGCTGTTTTCCATCATAATGATGTTTGTTTCCAACATCAGGGCTGTTTTCCAACATAATGATGTTTGTTTCCAACATCAGGGCTGTTTCCAACATAATGATGTTTGTTTCCAACATCAGGGCTGTTTCCAACATAATGTTTGTTTCCAACATCAGGGCTGTTTACATCATAATGATGTTTGTTTCCAACATCAGGGCTGTTTCCCAACATAATGATGTTTGTTTCCAACATCACTACTGTTAACCAGCATAATGTTGTTTGTTTCCAACATCAGGGCTGTTTTCCAACATCAGGGCTGTTTTCCAACATCAGGGCTGTTTTCCAACATAATGATGTTTGTTTCCATCATCATGATGTTTGTTTCCAACATAATGATGTTTGTTTCCATCATAATGATGTTTGTTTCCATCATAATGATGTTTGTTTCCATCATCATGATGTTTGTTTCCATCATCATGATGTTTGTTTCCATCATCATGATGTTTGTTTCCATCATAATGATGTTTGTTTCCATCATCATGATGTTTGTTTCCATCATCATGATGTTTGTTTCCATCATCATGATGTTTGTTTCCATCATCATGATGTTTGTTTCCAACATCAGGGCTGTTTTCCAACATAATGATGTTTGTTTCCAACATAATGATGTTTGTTTCCAACATAATGATGTTTGTTTCCAACATAATGATGTTTGTTTCCATCATAATGATGTTTGTTTCCAACATAATGATGTTTGTTTCCAACATAATGATGTTTGTTTCCAACATCAGGGCTGTTTTCCAACATAATGATGTTTGTTTCCAACATAATGATGTTTGTTTCCAACATAATGATGTTTGTTTCCAACATAATGATGTTTGTTTCCAACATCAGGGCTGTTTCCAACATAATGATGTTTGTTTCCAACATAATGATGTTTGTTTCCAACATCAGGGCTGTTTACATCATAATGATGTTTGTTTCCAACATCACTACTGTTAACCAGCATAATGTTGTTTGTTTCCAACATCAGGGCTGTTTTCCAACATCAGGGCTGTTTTCCAACATCAGGGCTGTTTCCAACATAATGATGTTTGTTTCCAACATAATGATGTTTGTTTCCAACATCAGGGCTGTTTACATCATAATGATGTTTGTTTCCAACATCACTACTGTTAACCAGCATAATGTTGTTTGTTTCCAACATCAGGGCTGTTTTCCAACATCAGGGCTGTTTTCCAACATCAGGGCTGTTTCCATCATCATGATGTTTGTTTCCATCATCATGATGTTTGTTTCCAGCATCATGATGTTTGTTTCCAGCATCATGATGTTTGTTTCCAGCATCAGGGCTGTTTTCCATATTAATGATGTTTGTTTCCAACATCAGGGCTGTTTCCAACATAATGATGTTTGTTTCCAACATCAGGGCTGTTTTCCAACATAATGATGTTTGTTTCCAACATCAGGGCTGTTTACATCATAATGATGTTTGTTTCCAACATAATGATGTTTGTTTCCAACATAATGATGTTTGTTTCCAACATCAGGGCTGTTTTCCAACATCAGGGCTGTTTTCCATCATAATGATGTTTGTTTCCAACATAATGATGTTTGTTTCCAACATCAGGGCTGTTTTCCAACATAATGATGTTTGTTTCCAACATAATGATGTTTGTTTCCAACATAATGATGTTTGTTTCCAACATAATGATGTTTGTTTCCAACATCAGGGCTGTTTTCCATCATAATGATGTTTGTTTCCATCATAATGATGTTTGTTTCCATCATAATGATGTTTGTTTCCATCATAATGATGTTTGTTTCCAACATAATGATGTTTGTTTCCAACATCAGGGCTGTTTTCCATCATAATGATGTTTGTTTCCAACATAATGATGTTTGTTTCCATCATAATGATGTTTGTTTCCATCATCATGATGTTTGTTTCCAACATAATGATGTTTGTTTCCAACATAATGATGTTTGTTTCCAACATAATGATGTTTGTTTCCAACATAATGATGTTTGTTTGCAACATCAGGGCTGTTTCCAACATAATGATGTTTGTTTCCAACATCAGGGCTGTTTTCCAACATAATGATGTTTGTTTCCAACATCAGGGCTGTTTTCCAACATAATGATGTTTGTTTCCAACATCAGGGCTGTTTTCCAACATAATGATGTTTGTTTCCAACATCAGGGCTGTTTTCAACATAATGATGTTTGTTTCCAACATCACGGCTGTTTTCCAACATAATGATGTTTGTTTCCATCATAATGATGTTTGTTTCCAACATCAGGGCTGTTTTCAACATAATGATGTTTGTTTCCAACATCAGGGCTGTTTTCAACATAATGATCTTTGTTTCCAACATCAGGGCTGTTTTCCAACATAATGATGTTTGTTTCCAACATAATGATGTTTGTTTCCAACATAATGATGTTTGTTTCCAACATCAGGGCTGTTTTCCAACATAATGATGTTTGTTTCCAACATCAGGGCTGTTTTCCTAAAGAAGGTAAATCAGCTGTGTGTTCCGTTTTCTTGCCACGACACTAACGAGTATTGTCCCGGCCCTACTAGGAAATATCAAGGGCCAGTTTCCCGCACACAGATTAGCCTAAAACTAGTCCTGGACTAAGAAACTCAATGAAAAGTCTCCATTCAAAGTGCTCTTTAGTCCAGGACTAGATTTAATCTGTGTCCAGGAAACTGGCCCTGAGAGTGTTAAACTGCATTATATGTGGCCTGGTCTCCTTACCATAGATTCTTGTTGATGGGGATGAAGCCTTCATTCAGTGAACATTTGGTCAGAGTGGCTGATATGATTCCCTGGAAAGATAAACATTAAGATACATCACGCTGACAAGGAAAAAACATGCACGGTGAACACAGAAATACTATGCTACTATGTCTCAGTGTTGTCATATGAAGACACATGGAGAGGTTTAGTCTGATAAAAGATGCAATATACCAAGGCTGTGTGGAGAAAGTACGGAGAAATGTATTTATGAAATGTATGCATTCACTACTGTAAGTCGCTCTGGATAAGAGCGTCTGCTAAATGACTAAAATGTTAAATGATATACCAAGGCTGCCCGACAGACCAAGGCTACGCGACAGACCAAGGCTACGCGACAGACCAAGGCTACGCGACAGACCAAGGCTGCCCGACAGACCAAGGCTTACGCGACAGACCAAGGATACCAGACAGACCAAGGCTATAGACCAAGGCTTACGCGACAGACCAAGGTTTACGCGACAGACCAAGGCTATAGACCAAGGCTGCCCGACAGACCAAGGCTATATACCAAGGCTTACGCGACAGACCGAGGCTTACGCGACAGACCGAGGCTTACGCGACAGACCGAGGCTTACGCGACAGACCGAGGCTTACGCGACAGACCAAGGCTATATACCAAAAGCTAATACAGTAATGACAAACAGCAATGTAATCATCTCACCAGAACCAGGCTCCATATGAGGAACCGGGCCATTATACTGGAATGCTGATCCTTGTAGTGGAGGAGGATCTTTCCTGCCTGGATACAGATACCAGGGACAAAAACGGAGCCTCATAGTTAATCCCATTTATTACATTAGACTGATCCATTCAGTTATGCTGAGACATTCAACTCCACGTCTGCAATTACACACATCGGTCTAGTACTGTAGAAACAGAACCACTGGAAAGAGAAGGACGAGGGAAGGAATATGTGAGAGAAACGCAGATTAGTTTGGATGCAGAGAAGGAGTGTTGAGAGAGACAGACAGACACAGAGAGAGAAACAGAGACCGCAAGAAAGAGACAAGAGAGACTGCGACAGAGCGAGACAGTGAATGATAATTCCAGTGACCTGTAGTCCCAGGAAAGCCATGAGGACAGAGTTGATGCTGCCAAGGACTCCCTCTGGATCAAAGGGCATGTGAGACTTGTAGATCACCTGAAAAATGGACACGTCACGTTATGAGAAGAAAAAAAACCACCCGCAGAAAGTCATTTTTCTCTTCGTTGCCTGAAACAAGTCAGTGTTAACTCACCCGCGAGGAAGGTGTTTGGTAGATGTGGTTCTCTCCCAGTAGCCAGCGGTCTACATATCCAGCTGCTCCCCCTGTACAGTTAGGGTACTGGCCCATGTCCCCAATACCACCCGGGCCCAAATAACCACTAAGGAGAGAGAAGATGCTGGTCAGTAGGTGATTTGAGTCAGGTGTTAGTTATCTCCTAGTTCCTATCACCTCCGGCCACCCTCAGACTCATGGACGAGGATTAAATCATATATGAACTATATCATTGTCCGTTTTGTCTGTCAGAAGTACAACTCAAATCAACTATTGTCAGAGGAGTTGCATACGTTAAAAAGTCAGACCGTTGTTTTTTGGGGGGTCGGAAAATCATCTCCGTTGTCATTCATCCTGCGACAGATCCATGGAAACTGTGTTGTCTCAATGTGTTCACGGCCATAGTCTTCCCTCTCATCTCACCTTGGGCAGTCAGGAACAGGAAGCAGGAAGGTGAGACAGAGCCACACGGTTTCCAAGACAATCACACACAGCCAGGCTGGCCAGTAGAGCAGGAACTCACGAGCAGAGTACCACCAAGCATCCTGGGTAAAAAAAATATATATAAAAAAAACAGCCCCAAAACAAAACAACCGTTTTGGTCACTATGGAAACAATACCAACCAGCAGACAATGAGTCGGGTAAAACATTAACACCAAGTGAAATGGGGTGAATTCTGTCTGAAAACAATCTCTTCCGTACATCTAGAACGGTCAATGTCACAGTTAGCTGATGTTGAGTGTCAGAAGATGGTTATGTGACAATGAGTACAGTTACATGCACATTAATAATTAGATATTAAACTGATAATGGCATTAGGCTGATTATGCTAAAGTCATGTAAACATCTTACTCTGCTCATCTTAATCAGCGTAAAAAGGTCATAATTGATGAAAGCACAGGCCTGGTTTTCTGAGCCATCTTTTAAACGATTAGGACATGTAAACATCTTAGTATAGTACACAGGCCTGGTTTTCTGAGCCATCTTTTAAACGATTAGGACATGTAAACATCTTAGTATAGTACACAGGCCTGGTTTTCTGAGCCATCTTTTAAACGATTAGGACATGTAAACATCTTAGTATAGTACACAGGCCTGGTTTTCTGAGCCATCTTTTAAACGATTAGGACATGTAAACATCTTAGTATAGTACACAGGCCTGGTTTTCTGAGCCATCTTTTAAACGATTAGGACATGTAAACATCTTAGTATAGTACACAGGCCTGGTTTTCTGAGCCATCTTTTAAACGATTAGGACATGTAAACATCTTAGTATAGTACACAGGCCTGGTTTTCTGAGCCATCTTTTAAACGATTAGGACATGTAAACATCTTAGTATAGTACACAGGCCTGGTTTTCTGAGCCATCTTTTAAACGATTAGGACATGTAAACATCTTAGTATAGTACACAGGCCTGGTTTTCTGAGCCATCTTTTAAACGATTAGGACATGTAAACATCTTAGTATAGTACACAGGCCTGGTTTTCTGAGCCATCTTTTAAACGATTAGGACATGTAAACATCTTAGTATAGTACACAGGCCTGGTTTTCTGAGCCATCTTTTAAACGATTAGGACATGTAAACATCTTAGTATAGTACACAGGCCTGGTTTTCTGAGCCATCTTTTAAACGATTAGGACATGTAAACATCTTAGTATAGTACACAGGCCTGGTTTTCTGAGCCATCTTTTAAACGATTAGGACATGTAAACATCTTAGTATAGTACACAGGCCTGGTTTTCTGAGCCATCTTTTAAACGATTAGGACATGTAAACATCTTAAATCGGCGTTCCAGCGGTGTATTTGATCTGAGCATGAGCATCAGCCGAACGAACCTCTCTGTTACGCGCGAGAGAGTTCAGAACAACTTTAAATATGCATCTTAGAAATAGTTTTCACATATAAAGTTTGTGTCCAAACTCAGAATGAAATACGATTCACAAAAATAACATGTGGTAGAATGTTCATTTTTATTGGCGATTTTCTGCGTTTATCAAAGACCCATCAGGTAGTCTGATTTCAGATGTGTTCATATAAACAGGATTATTAGGGAAATGGTTCTACTTGCTAAGCATGTAAACGTTTTAAACTAACTATTATATTGATCTGACTGTAACCGTCCGTACTCCATGTGAGCGTTACGGCATATATTTAGAGATACATTTTGACATGACATTAGATTAGAAGTGTAATAACACGGTTATAAGGCTGGTCTGACCACGGGGACGCGGTTATAAGGCTGGTCTGACCACGGGGACGCGGTTATAAGGCTGGTCTGACCACGGGGACGCGGTTATAAGGCTGGTCTGACCACGGGGACGCGGTTATAAGGCTGGTCTGACCACGGGACGCGGTTATAAGGCTGGTCTGACCACGGGGACGCGGTTATAAGGCTGGTCTGACCACGGGACGCGGTTATAAGGCTGGTCTGACCACGGGGACGCGGTTATAAGGCTGGTCTGACCACGGGGACGCGGTTATAAGGCTGGTCTGACCACGGGGGCGCGGTTATAAGGCTGGTCTGACCACGGGACGCGGTTATAAGGCTGGTCTGACCACGGGGACGCGGTTATAAGGCTGGTCTGACCACGGGGACGCGGTTATAAGGCTGGTCTGACCACGGGACGCGGTTATAAGGCTGGTCTGACCACGGGACGCGGTTATAAGGCTGGTCTGACCACGGGGACGCGGTTATAAGGCTGGTCTGACCACGGGGCAGGGTTATAAGGCTGGTCTGACCACGGGACGCGGTTATAAGGCTGGTCTGACCACGGGACGCGGTTATAAGGCTGGTCTGACCACGGGACGCGGTTATAAGGCTGGTCTGACCACGGGACGCGGTTATAAGGCTGGTCTGACCACGGGGACGCGGGTTATAAGGCTGGTCTGACCACGGGGACGCGGTTATAAGGCTGGTCTGACCACGGGGACGCGGTTATAAGGCTGGTCTGACCACGGGACGCGGTTATAAGGCTGGTCTGACCACGGGGACGCCGGGTTATAAGGCTGGTCTGACCACGGGGACACGGTTATAAGGCTGGTCTGACCACGGGGACGCGGTTATAAGGCTGGTCTGACCACGGGGACGCGGTTATAAGGCTGGTCTGACCACGGGGACGCGGTTATAAGGCTGGTCTGACCACGGGGACGCGGTTATAAGGCTGGTCTGACCACGGGGACGCGGTTATAAGGCTGGTCTGACCACGGGGACATGGTTATAAGGCTGGTCTGACCACGGGGACGCGGTTATAAGGCTGGTCTGACCACGGGGCAGGGTTATAAGCTGGTCTGACCACGGGGACGCGGTTATAAGGCTGGTCTGACCACGGGGACGCGGTTATAAGGCTGGTCTGACCACGGGGACGCCGGGTTATAAGGCTGGTCTGACCACGGGACGCGGTTATAAGGCTGGTCTGACCACGGGGACGCGGTTATAAGGCTGGTCTGACCACGGGGCAGGGTTATAAGGCTGGTCTGACCACGGGGACGCGGTTATAAGGCTGGTCTGACCACGGGGACGCGGTTATAAGGCTGGTCTGACCACGGGGACGCGGTTATAAGGCTGGTCTGACCACGGGTAGGCTGTCCAGGCGGTTTCTCACCACACACAGATTCAGACATGGTTATAACATGGTTATTTGTGTTATAACAGTATAATAACAGTTCATTTACAGAGGTCCTGTTAATTCTACATGTAGTTATATCAGTATAATGAGATGTATTCTGAGACTGACCACAGGAAGGTTGTCCAGGCTGTTCCAGGCCACACAGAGGTCCAGAGACGCCACCACCAGATAGGAGAAGGCCAGACGCTGAAGCACGCCAGGGATACGCAGGGAGTCCCATGATACTGTAGTACACACACACACACACACACACACACACACACACACACACACACACAGAGATTAGAAGAGTAAAACATTGTAAGGGAGTGAGCACGTGTGTGTGTGTGTGTGTGTGTGTGTGTGTGTGTGTGTGTGTGTGTGTTACTGACGTGGTCCCTGGCAGTAGTTGGGGTTGATGATGAGGAGTCCTATGAGGAAGAGCTGAACACTCCTCCAGACTGCCTTGGTGAAGAGAGAGAAGCGAGACAAACCACACCGCAGGGCTGAGCTGACAGACAGGGATATAGATGTGCCCATGATGAACACAAACCTGAGAGAGAGACAGAGAGAGACAGGACAGAGAGAGAGACAGAGAGAGAGAGAGAGAGGCAGAGAGAGAGAGAGGCAGAGAGAGAGGCAGAGAGAGGCAGAGAGAGAGAGAGAGAGAGAGAGGCAGAGAGAGGCAGAGAGAGAGAGGCAGAGAGAGAGACAGACAGACACAGAGAGAGAGACAGACAGAGACACAGAGAGAGAGACAGACAGAGACACAGAGAGAGAGACAGACAGAGACACAGAGAGAGAGACAGACAGAGACACAGAGAGAGACAGACAGAGACACAGAGAGAGAGACAGACAGAGACACAGAGAGAGAGACAGACAGAGACACAGAGAGAGAGACAGACAGAGACACAGAGAGAGAGACAGACAGAGACACAGAGAGAGAGACAGACAGAGACACAGAGAGAGAGACAGACAGAGACACAGAGAGAGAGACAGACAGAGACACAGAGAGAGAGACAGACAGAGACACAGAGAGAGAGACAGACAGACACACAGAGAGAGAGACAGACAGAGACACAGAGAGAGAGACAGACAGAGACACAGAGAGAGAGACAGACAGAGACACAGAGAGAGAGACAGACAGAGACAGAGAGAGAGAGAGACAGAGACACAGAGAGAGAGACAGACAGAGACACAGAGAGAGAGACAGACAGAGACAGAGAGAGAGAGACAGAGACACAGAGAGAGAGACAGACAGAGACACAGAGAGAGAGACAGACAGAGACACAGAGAGAGAGACAGACAGAGACACAGAGAGAGAGACAGACAGAGACACAGAGAGAGAGACAGACAGAGACACAGAGAGAGAGACAGACAGAGACACAGAGAGAGAGACAGACAGAGACACAGAGAGAGAGACAGACAGAGACACAGAGAGAGAGACAGACAGAGACACAGAGAGAGAGACAGACAGAGACACAGAGAGAGAGACAGACAGACACACAGAGAGAGAGACAGACAGAGACACAGAGAGAGAGACAGACAGAGACACAGAGAGAGAGAGAGAGAGAGAGAGAGAGAGAGAGAGAGAGGGAGACAGAGAGAGAGAGAGACAGACTTCACTAGAGGCACACAGTTTCCTCCTTTGGAGCAAAGTTAGATTTCCTCAATAAAAAGCCAATACATTTTGTCCTTAAATACAAAATATTAAAACTGATATTACCAGGGAAAGACCAAATCAGCAACTGTGAGTCCTGTGAAGAGGGGAAAAATATTGTCATTTTAACAATGCAGTTCAGTCTTCTCATTTTTCCTGAACATATTGTTGGATCTCCAGCACTTGCTAAAAACCACTAGAAGTGTGTACTTAATATTTTCCTATTCAGAATGGTGGACTCACCGTTCCAGCTCTCGTGTCTGAAGAACCAGTACCTCCCTCCTCCGTAGTTCACAAACACCATGATGACCAGGGACAACCCTCTGAAAGTGTCCAGGGATCGGAGCCTCCGGCTGGGGGTGGCTGGGGTGGGGAGTATGGTGTCTGTGGCTGTCTCCACCGTCCTGCCTGGAAACCCCAGCTCCTAGGAGAAAAGAGGAGAGTAAGTCAAAAGCTGTTAGTGTTGGGCTGGAACAAAAGCCTGCATACCCTGTATAGTATAAGCTCTCCAGGACCAAGGATATTGAACAATGCTTTAGGAGCATAGTTCAGCCACGTTGAGAAGAAAATATAACTCTGAACCCAACAAAAGAACACTAAAACTCCCCTCAACTGTAGTGACCCCCCCGATCAACTGTAGCGACCCCCCCGATCAACTGTAGCAACCCACCCCCCGATCAACTGTAGCGACCCCCCGATCAACTGTAGCGACCCCCCGATCAACTGTAGCGACCCCCGATCAACTGTAGCGACCCCCGATCAACTGTAGCAACCCACCCCCCCAATCAACTGTAGCGACCCCCCGATCAACTGTAGCGACCCCCCATCAACTGTAGCGACCCCCCCGATCAACTGTAGCGACCCCCCGATCAACTGTAGCGACCCCCCCGATCAACTGTAGCGACCCCTGTTCCGGAACTAAGTCTGGAGAATGGCCACCACAGAGACTCACTGAGGTGATGAGCCTCTCAGTTTCCATGGAGTTGCCCAATCGGAACATCAGATTCTTCACCACGTCCAGCCTGTACCATACAAGACATAACCAATCGATTAGGAGAAGCCTCTGATCATCTCTCCACAAAAATGCAGATGGCAGGCTCAAGACAATGGGATGACATACGGTAACAAAGATAGTAAATGGAAACGTGTGTTAATGTTTTCTAAAATAATCCAAACCTACCCCATGACTGTGCCTCCAATAGCAGACAGTATCGCCAGGCCCGTGAACAACAGAAAGGCCACCATGATGGCTTTAAGGACAGAAAGGCATCTCATTGTTCAAAATAATGGTTTCAGAACATAAAACTGTGTGTGTGTGTGTGAGTGTGTGTACTCACGCAGGTAGCTGTTGACCGTTTCTGTGTCAGTGACCATGGAACAGTTGACCACTGAAGAGTCGTTCAGGTTCTTGACCCACAGAGAGTAGTTACCATGCTCCCAAAAGTGGAAATGAACCCTGGGGAGGAGTCAGGAAACTACTACCAGTGAGTGTACTTTCTGTATAAATACAATGTACTTCCTAGATATTGTATTTAATTGGATTATACCCTACAGTGCAAAATCCAACTGTAGACACTGAGGTCCAATACTTTCAGATCTATAATAAAGGGTACGTCCCAAACGGTATCCTTCTCCCCTATATAGTGCACTACTTTAGTAGAGTCCTGGTCACTAGTAGTTCACTATATAGGGAATAGGGCTATGGTCTAAAGTAGTGCACTATATAGGGAATAGGGCTCTGGTCACTAGTAGTTCACTATATAGGGAATAGGGCTGGACATAGGGCCAGGGTTAGTAGTGGTAATGTTGATAGGTGGTTCCTTACTTACGTGCAGTGTTCCAGGCTGACGAGGCTGCTGCTGTTGAGCTGCAGGGTGATGCCATGCTGTGTGCCCACGGTGAAGTCCACTGAGCTGGGAATGCCTGGTCCAGGGCCTGCTGGCACCACACCCAGGGGCTGGTACACACACTGGAGCACAGGGGAAATATGACGACAACAGTGTGTGTGTGTGTGTGTGAGATAGATACAGCAGTAAAGGTCAGTGTTACCTGATAGCAGTGGTCTGATAGCCAACTCACGACCATCTCAGCTTCCAGCTCATTGTTCACAGTGAGAGAGGCCTCGTCCATCTTTACTACTGTAGCCTTATGCCGAGGGTGGCATACTGGGGAACACACGCACAGAGAGACAGAGAGACAGAGACCGAGAGAGACACACAGAGAGAGCACATGAGACACCACAGACCTGATAAGAATAGTCACACACATTCTTTGATGAGCAGTGGCGTAAATAGAGGCTTATATTTACGCTGAGACACACACACACACACACACACACACATTTCTAGTCTAGATAGAACGTGTACAATGGTCCATCAATGTAGGCCTACACTGCAGTAGCTGCTTAGTGACTGATACTCTCCTCGTTGTTGACAACCGTTTACCTTTGAATCAAAAACTCCTGCTGTACAGACTATCCTTCAAACGTCATTGTCCTCATTTGGCATGCACAGTACTTACCACGAAGAAGACGTAGTCAGCCCCTAACCAATGTGATCGGTAGCTAGCTAGCCAAGACTAGCCTCAAGTCAACAGCCCTACTAGCCTTCAGACTGCTGCTAGTTACTGAATCACACTAGAGGGAGGGAGGCATGACGTTATGGCTATCACACTCCGATATCATGTGATTTATTAATCCACTTCTCCTCGAAGTGAAGAAAATATATCCCCGAGGAGCCGGGAAGTTTAAACGTTGCTGTGAAATAGGGCGGTTAGCTAAACCAGCGTTTTTTCGGTGGCTGACATTGGCCTTGGTAACATTAACTACACACCATTGTAGTTGATAGGAGATTCCCAAGTTAGCATTAGCTACAGCACACATTACGTGGCTAGCTACGGCTACCGTTGTCTCTACCACGTCTGTCGCTTCTTACGACCAAACCGAGGAAATGAAACCACCAAACTGACATATTTCAATCATTTGTGGCGTAAACTTTCACACAAAGAGTGAGTTTTCATATTGTTTAACTCGCTAGCGAACGTTTAACTAACGTTAGCCCTGGGAGTTTTTTTAACTAGCACGGATGAATTTAATTAACTATTCATCATTTTACTTACAGGGGACTTCTGCCACGCAAATGGCAACCAGCAAAGTAATCACTGCTAGGAAAAACACCTTGTAATGCTTTTCTGGCTGTACCATGTTGATGTTTTTCTCCCTTCCCTCCCAGTCCCCACCGCCTGAAGATGTGCCTTTGTGTTTTTTCGTTATTTTGCCTCTTTCCATAACACTTCCGATCCCACCTTGTTTTTTACATGCTAGTGGGAGCGAGGAGGGTCAAAGTACGATTACATAACGGTGCTGCACATGAATCAACTCGTGATGAGTGCGAGTTCCAGTAGCGGTGCGTGTGTAAAACCACTGGGGAAGCCATGTCCATAGTTCTGATTTGTGTGTGTGTGTGTGTGCGTGCAAGTAGAAACACGTTGACTCACCCTACTTGTAGAGAAAAGCAAATGCTCCTCCTCTCTTTCATGTTGATGAAATGGTCTATCACTCTGTCATACAGTACCGCTTTTATTTTTTGTTGTTCTAGGCTATATGGCTAAAATGCTCGCTAGGATAACTTCCATTCATGGACAACGTTAGCTAGTTAACATTAGCCTTCTACATCTAGCTACATGTTGAACTTCCATCCTCTCAGGCCAGGAGCACAACAATGTATGAATTAATGGTTGGATCAGAATCGCCATTATAATCATTAGCCAGTATGGAGAATTAAGTAAAAATACATATTGTATCTGAGCAAGAGAGGAGTTGCCACATTTATCCAATAAACCCTTTTCCCATAACTTATCAAGCGAATTTGCTAAGGAATACCGACGAAATAAGAAGCAAAATTCGGTTTTCGATCAAAATAATAATTATTACCAACAAATGTGACATAATAAAGGAATTTTAACATGTTGCAACAGAAAATAATATTTGCCTTTATTAAACTCCCCAGATCATTTCCATCAATGGATATCGATTAAACACGTTTGACTGCGCATGTGCATAATTACAGATCAATCCGACAGGAGAGTTTGAGGGATGAAAGTTGGACAGAGGAACTCGAAATCTCTGAGCAAGAAACACTTGGAAGAACTTTAAAAAAAAATAGGCTATCTTCTGGCAAATGTGCGTTATTAGGCCTATTGCCAGATGTGAAGAACACAAACTGTTATAAATGGCATATTTTGCGAGATTGACTTTTCTTTTCAATAGGTATATGTTACTGACTAAAATCTGGGATTAGGATTGTAGGCTAATTCAATTTTGCCATGGTTTGTTTAGCTAGATGCAGGTAGCCTATAGCCCCAGATAGGCCTACATCTCATTTCAGATAGTAGCCAAGGCAAGATGTAAACTGAAAGATTTAGCAGCATGGTTAGTTCAAATTGACAGACTAAACATGGCCGTTAATAATTGCATCATAACACAAGGCTACAACAACAATACACTGAGGTCATAGGCTATTATTTTTTTTATCGGTTTGCCAGCTCCAGGTAGGCTAAACTAAGGGGCACAAATATTTACAATAGCCTACAATGGCATATAAATGAATAGGCTACTTGATGACAACATATGCAGATGTTAAATCCTCTAAATTTAATGTCAGTTTCATCGTGGAACTTTTTCCCATAAAACAGAAGCACAGAGGTCGTTCCATAACTTCCATTTAAAAATGTCCACTTGTGCAGCGCTCCAGACCCAATAACTGAGTATGTGTAAAACCGTTTGCTTGATCCAGTTTTCCATAAATCGACATTAGAATGCAGTTTAAACCACCTCTGATCGAATGTAACTAATGCGCTTTATTGCTAGTGCGCCTAAAGTAGTTTTCTAGTGGTTTGTAGCTGTTATTTCTTGATACGCATCAGTTCTAGCACGCACTTTGATATGTTTAATTGACAAATGGTTAGAAATATGTGTGAAGTTATCACAATGTGCGCGCATGCTGCTATGGCTCATTCACTCACGTGACTCTCTCCACACACACACACACACACACACACACACACACACGGATCTCCCCACCACTCACTCAGCAACAGCCTGCCTCACTGCCTGATAGTCAGCAGCGGCAGGTCACAGTGAAATATATATAGGCTACAACAACAATATATATACATTATTTTATTTTTAAGAGAAATGACATTGCGGCGGATGTGTAAAATATAAGTAGCCCAAAAACCCGCGACCAATACATTTCCACCCGCGACATCGTATTGAAAGTAGCAACATTTCTGGAAACCTGCTGACATGGCAATGTTGCTTTTCGGAGCTCTGCTCGTCCGGATGGAACGCACCTACACAATCAAGGATTAGCTGCCGATTACCGATCAATCGAACTAAGAGCGGAAGTCGGAGAATGCACGATGACAAGAAGCTAGCTTGATATTAAAGAAACAAAAGCCCAAATTAGCTAGCGCATAAGTGTTTAAATATTTGTTCATCCAAAAGAGGGGATTAGACATTTGAAGAAAAAAAGGTAAGCAGAAATAATCAAGCTAGCTAAATTATCTTAAATGCTAGCAAAGCCCAAAAGCTGTCTGACTAGTTAGCTAGCTTACTAGTTTTATTTTATAGCAACTAGGAAGCTAATATACATATTTCAGTTGTATTTGTTGTCACTCATAAGATGTGATGTCACTTAGATGTTCTGGCAGATGTGTCAGACAACCTACTAGTTAGGTATCAGAGTAGCAACTTGACCAGTGTGATACCAGTATTAGCTACGTAAACCTAGCTAGCTAACGTTATGTGTGAACATCATAAAAAGCTGTATGGTATGTGAACACCCAAGCTAGGTCTGAAACATTGACTTAAATAAATAATAGTTTGCTCGTTGTTCAGCCCATATATCTACTGAGAAGTGTAACAACGTTGTGCATGTTTCTGTGAACTAACTTTATTTGTTTGTGTTGCCTTCAGCTGGATTTTGTCTTTGAGGAGCTAATAATGCTGCTATATGTTGACTTAGAGGATGGACCCAACCCTAACATTGTGTTGCCTTCAGGTATATTTTTGTCTTTCTGTAGCTAGCGTATAACGTTGTAATGTTGTGTTGTATCAGGATGGACCCAGCCTTGTTGAGAGAGCGGGAGCTCTTTAAGAAGAGGGCTCTCTCTCAGCCCACGGTTGAGAAGAGACCTGCAGCCTCCGAGTCAGGTGGTTCCAAGAAGAAGAAGTCCAAAGCTGACAAAGAGGCATCCGGGTCCAAACATGGCGCAGGTAAGACCAGGCGTGTATTAATTAAGCCGATCCTGTTGCAAAACATTTAGTCTGTTGCAAAAGGTTTCCATTTACTCCAAATAGAAAACATTTTGCAAAGAAAAATAGTTTCAATTGGACAAATTAAGGTAGGTCCCTCCCTGTTTCGTTTGCCCGTTTGCTTCCATTTTGTTCTTAAGTGGTAAACTGTTTCCGCTGCAAGAATGAATACACCCCAGAAAGGCTCTACAACCTGGAGTGTATTCATTAGTATAAATTGTAGTAAAAGATTTTGCAACAGAAAACGAAAACAAGCACTTCTTATTGGACAAATGTAGGTGTGTCCCTTCCTCCCCCATTTCAGCCTTTTTACTTCCATCTGGTTTCTACTAGTGAGTACACACCTTTATATTTGGGTCATGTTCATTAGGCACCAGATGGAACAAATCTGACTGAAACAGGGAGAGATTACCTAAACTTACCTGTCAAATAAGAAACGCTTGTTTTCGTTTTCCGTTGTAAAACATACAGTCTTGAAATCTATTATACTGCTGGTTGTGTGTCACATCTGTAGCCTGGGTACCTGCTTGCTTCTACATTCTACAATGAAAGTGTTATTTTCTACAAACATGTTTAAATGGCTTGTTTAGTTTTTCTTCGTTGACCACAAACACTCGTTGTACACTTTAATAAGCTTCATTTCAACATTAGTCAGTACTTTTGAAATGAGACCACACAGTTTGTATTTCTTACGTGATAATTGTTTATTCATCAACATCATCATTTTAGGCAAGTGAAATAATACCTTGTGCTCAATGCAAGTAGGTTATTTTATTTACATCGGTGTGTGTACAGGTGCCCCCCTTCAAGAGAGAGTAGTATCATGGCCACTTGGCTGTGGTTTAAAATATGTTGGTGAGTGGTGACATTATCACAGGCAACATGTTGATTACATCATTACTACACTGCAAGTTGTGAACAGTTTTTGTCAAATGGATGAGATCTTCACTACAAAGGCAGTCAAAGCACTAGGGCATTGAATAAAAACAATCTGTAAATTACATTAAAATGTGGGACTTCTTCTGTGGTAGCTGGATCTTTTGTTGACATTTTTAAAGTAACTGTCCAGTGAAAACAGAATATTAACTTTAAAAGTGAGCTTAACTCATAATGTTTTTGATTAATTCCCATAATCGTATTTGTGGTCAAATCATAAATTGGAGAAAAAAACACTTCAAAACCCCCCACCTCCAACTTGGATCTCAAACAGACCATTTAAAAAAACGCTTGTTATTTCCTCATATAGGATGAGGTCATCATCCTGAGCAGGATGAGATGGCCAACCAGCGGTCTGCTCCATTAATATTTTTAATAACCAGTACACGCCCACACCATTCCAACACAGAAAAGCTGCTTTTTAACTTAATTACTATTTTTTGTAAAGGAAAACTTTCATAGAAATCTGGAAACACTACGACAGTTACTTTAATTTTTGGTCATCTTGGTCGTTGACTTTGGGTGACTTTCTTGCTCTGTTGGGTCCTAGAGGGTTGCCTATCATTGTGGATGTCCTCTGTGTCTTTAGCTGTCTCGAATGGTATGTCTTGTACTTTACAATGTGGTGATGGATGAAGATGCAGGCTAGGCTAAACATCCGTCGAATAATAGACTTGTCAAAACCCCTGGACTTGGCAAAGGAGAGCTCTTCTTCTCTCCTGCCTTCCCTGCTGATGTGCTTTGAATAGATAACACCACCATTCCACACACACACACACAATCTCACACATACGAAGGTGCATTCTCACTATTCTCCAACTGTGAGCACACAGCACAGTCAGTCTCGGGTTCAGATTCAGGGTCAACGGTCATGACCTAACTTCCTGCTTGGCCCTGGTCACTGTGGCAACGACCCCTTAACCCCTTTACACCACCTCGGTTTGTGACCCCGTGGGACTGTGGATCTTCTCCACCATGTTCTGGAAGGGTCCTTCCTCCTCCATCAGGTCACGATGGGTCTTCCCCTGGATGAGAAGGATAACCGTTGTTTAGATATAGACCTGTTATTGTACGATGGAGACCTGTCACCTTCATAACCGTAGTTTAGATATATAGACCTGTTATTGTACGATGGAGGCCTGTCACCTTCATAACCGTAGTTTAGATATATAGACCTGTTATTGTACGATGGAGGCCTGTCACCTTCATAACCGTAGTTTAGATATATAGACCTGTTATTGTACGATGGAGACCTGTCACCTTCATAACCGTAGTTTAGATATAGACCTGTTATTGTACGATGGAGACCTGTCACCTTCATAACCGTAGTGTAGATATAGACCTGTTATTGTACGATGGAGACCTGTCACCTTCATAACCGTAGTTTAGATATATAGACCTGTTATTGTACGATGGAGGCCTGTCACCTTCATAACCGTAGTTTAGATATATAGACCTGTTATTGCTACGATGGAGGCCTGTCACCTTCATAACCGTAGTTTAGATATAGACCTGTTATTGTACGATGGAGGCCTGTCACCTTCATAACCGTAGTTTAGATATATAGACCTGTTATTGTACGATGGAGGCCTGTCACCTTCATAACCGTAGTTTAGATATATAGACCTGTTATTGTACGATGGAGACCTGTCACCTTCATAACCGTAGTTTAGATATATAGACCTGTTATTGTACGATGGAGACCTGTCACCTTCATAACCGTAGTTTAGATATAGACCTGTTATTGTACGATGGAGACCTGTCACCTTCATAACCGTAGTTTAGATATAGACCTGTTATTGTACGATGGAGACCTGTCACCTTCATAACCGTAGTTTAGATATATAGACCTGTTATTGTACGATGGAGACCTGTCACCTTCATAACCGTAGTTTAGATATATAGACCTGTTATTGTACGATGGAGGCCTGTCACCTTCATAACCGTAGTTTAGATATATAGACCTGTTATTGTACGATGGAGACCTGTCACCTTCATAACCGTAGTTTAGATATATAGACCTGTTATTGTACGATGGAGGCCTGTCACCTTCATAACCGTAGTTTAGATATAGACCTGTTATTGTACAATGGAGACCTGTCACCTTCATAACCGTAGTTTAGATATAGACCTGTTATTGTACGATGGAGACCTGTCACCTTCATAACCGTAGTTTAGATATATAGACCTGTTATTGTACGATGGAGACCTGTCACCTTCATAACCGTAGTTTAGATATAGACCTGTTATTGTACGATGGAGACCTGTCACCTTTATAACCGTAGTTTAGATATATAGACCTGTTATTGTACGATGGAGACCTGTCACCTTCATAACCGTAGTTTAGATATATAGACCTGTTATTGTACGATGGAGACCTGTCACCTTCATAACCGTAGTTTAGATATATAGACCTGTTATTGTACGATGGAGGCCTGTCACCTTCATAACCGTAGTTTAGATATATAGACCTGTTATTGTACGATGGAGACCTGTCACCTTCATAACCGTAGTTTAGATATATAGACCTGTTATTGTACGATGGAGACCTGTCACCTTCATAACTGTAGTTTAGATATATAGACCTGTTATTGTACGATGGAGGCCTGTCACCTTCATAACCGTAGTTTAGATATATAGACCTGTTATTGTACGATGGAGGCCTGTCACCTTCATAACCGTAGTTTAGATATATAGACCTGTTATTGTACGATGGAGACCTGTCACCTTCATAACCGTAGTTTAGATATAGACCTGTTATTGTACGATGGAGACCTGTCACCTTCATAACCGTAGTGTAGATATAGACCTGTTATTGTACGATGGAGACCTGTCACCTTCATAACCGTAGTTTAGATATATAGACCTGTTATTGTACGATGGAGACCTGTCACCTTCATAACCGTAGTTTAGATATATAGACCTGTTATTGTACGATGGAGGCCTGTCACCTTCATAACCGTAGTTTAGATATAGACCTGTTATTGTACGATGGAGACCTGTCACCTTCATAACCGTAGTTTAGATATATAGACCTGTTATTGTACGATGGAGGCCTGTCACCTTCATAACCGTAGTTTAGATATATAGACCTGTTATTGTACGATGGAGGCCTGTCACCTTCATAACCGTAGTTTAGATATATAGACCTGTTATTGTACGATGGAGACCTGTCACCTTCATAACCGTAGTTTAGATATATAGACCTGTTATTGTACGATGGAGGCCTGTCACCTTCATAACCGTAGTTTAGATATAGACCTGTTCTTGTACAATGGAGACCTGTCACCTTCATAACCGTAGTTTAGATATATAGACCTGTTGTTGTACGATGGAGACCTGTCACCTTCATAACCGTAGTTTAGATATATAGACCTGTTATTGTACGATGGAGACCTGTCACCTTCATAACCGTAGTTTAGATATAGACCTGTTATTGTACGATGGAGACCTGTCACCTTTATAACCGTAGTTTAGATATATAGACCTGTTATTGTACGATGGAGACCTGTCACCTTCATAACCGTAGTTTAGATATATAGACCTGTTATTGTACGATGGAGACCTGTCACCTTCATAACCGTAGTTTAGATATATAGACCTGTTATTGTACGATGGAGACCTGTCACCTTCATAACCGTAGTTTAGATATATAGACCTGTTATTGTACGATGGAGACCTGTCACCTTCATAACCGTAGTTTAAATATAGACCTGTTATTGTACGATGGAGGCCTGTCACCTTCATAACCGTAGTTTAGATATAGACCTGTTATTGTACGATGGAGACCTGTCACCTTCATAACCGTAGTTTAGATATATAGACCTGTTATTGTACGATGGAGACCTGTCACCTTCATAACCGTAGTTTAGATATATAGACCTGTTATTGTACGATGGAGGCCTGTCACCTTCATAACCGTAGTTTAGATATATAGACCTGTTATTGTACGATGGAGACCTGTCACCTTCATAACCGTAGTTTAGATATATAGACCTGTTATTGTACGATGGAGACCTGTCACCTTCATAACCGTAGTTTAGATATAGACCTGTTATTGTACGATGGAGACCTGTCACCTTCATAACCGTAGTTTAGATATAGACCTGTTATTGTACGATGGAGGCCTGTCACCTTCATAACCGTAGTTTAGATATATAGACCTGTTATTGTACGATGGAGGCCTGTCACCTTCATAACCGTAGTTTAGATATAGACCTGTTATTGTACGATGGAGGCCTGTCACCTTCATAACCGTAGTTTAGATATAGACCTGTTATTGTACGATGGAGGCCTGTCACCTTCATAACCGTAGTTTAGATATATAGACCTGTTATTGTACGATGGAGGCCTGTCACCTTCATAACCGTAGTTTAGATATATAGACCTGTTATTGTACGATGGAGACCTGTCACCTTCATAACCGTAGTTTAGATATATAGACCTGTTATTGTACGATGGAGACCTGTCACCTTCATAACCGTAGTTTAGATATATAGACCTGTTATTGTACGATGGAGACCTGTCACCTTCATAACCGTAGTTTAGATATATAGACCTGTTATTGTACGATGGAGGCCTGTCACCTTCATAACCGTAGTTTAGATATAGACCTGTTATTGTACGATGGAGACCTGTCACCTTCATAACCGTAGTTTAGATATATAGACCTGTTATTGTACGATGGAGACCTGTCACCTTCATAACCGTAGTTTAGATATATAGACCTGTTATTGTACGATGGAGACCTGTCACCTTCATAACCGTAGTTTAGATATATAGACCTGTTATTGTACGATGGAGACCTGTCACCTTCATAACCGTAGTTTAGATATATAGACCTGTTATTGTACGATGGAGACCTGTCACCTTCATAACCGTAGTTTAGATATAGACCTGTTATTGTACGATGGAGACCTGTCACCTTCATAACCGTAGTTTAGAAATATAGACCTGTTATTGTACGATGGAGACCTGTCACCTTCATAACCGTAGTTTAGATATATAGACCTGTTATTGTACGATGGAGGCCTGTCACCTTCATAACCGTAGTTTAGATATATAGACCTGTTATTGTACGATGGAGACCTGTCACCTTCATAACCGTAGTTTAGATATATAGACCTGTTATTGTACGATGGAGACCTGTCACCTTCATAACCGTAGTTTAGATGTATAGACCTGTTATTGTACGATGGAGACCTGTCACCTTCATAACCGTAGTTTAGATATATAGACCTGTTATTGTACGATGGAGGCCTGTCACCTTCATAACCGTAGTTTAGATATATAGACCTGTTATTGTACGATGGAGACCTGTCACCTTCATAACCCTAGTTTAGATATAGACCTGTTATTGTACGATGGAGACCTGTCACCTTCATAACCGTAGTTTAGATATAGACCTGTTATTGTACGATGGAGACCTGTCACCTTCATAACCGTAGTTTAGATGTATAGACCTGTTATTGTACGATGGAGACCTGTCACCTTCATAACCGTAGTTTAGATGTATAGACCTGTTATTGTACGATGGAGACCTGTCACCTTCATAACCGTAGTTTAGATATATAGACCTGTTATTGTACGATGGAGGCCTGTCACCTTCATAACCGTAGTTTAGATATATAGACCTGTTATTGTACGATGGAGACCTGTCACCTTCATAACCGTAGTTTAGATATAGACCTGTTATTGTACGATGGAGACCTGTCACCTTCATAGATATATATAGATATAGTAACAGGCCCGGTCTAACCCTGGAACAGCTGAATGAACAGTATAGTAACGGGCCCAGTCTAACCCTGGAACAGCTGAATGAACAGTATAGTAACGGGCCCAGTCTAACCCTGGAACAGCTGAATGAACAGTATAGTAACGGGCCCAGTCTAACCCTGGAACAGCTGAATGAACAGTATAGTAACGGGCCCAGTCTAACCCTGGAACAGCTGAATGAACAGTATAGTAACGGGCCCAGTCTAACCCTGGAACAGCTGAATGAACAGTATAGTAACGGGCCCGGTCTAACCCTGGAACAGCTGAATGAACAGTATAGTAACGGGCCCAGTCTAACCCTGGAACAGCTGAATGAACAGTATAGTAACGGGCCCAGTCTAACCCTGGAACAGCTGAATGAACAGTATAGTAACGGGCCCAGTCTAACCCTGGAACAGCTGAATGAACAGTATAGTAACGGGCCCAGTCTAACCCTGGAACAGCTGAATGAACAGTATAGTAACGGGCCCGGTCTAACCCTGGAACAGCTGAATGAACAGTATAGTAACGGGCCCGGTCTAACCCTGGAACAGCTGAATGAACAGTATAGTAACGGGCCCAGTCTAACCCTGGAACAGCTGAATGAACAGTATAGTAACGGGCCCGGTCTAACCCTGGAACAGCTGAATGAACAGTATAGTAACGGGCCCGGTCTAACCCTGGAACAGCTGAATGAACAGTATAGTAACGGGCCCGGTCTAACCCTGGAACAGCTGAATGAACAGTATAGTAACGGGCCCAGTCTAACCCTGGAACAGCTGAATGAACAGTATAGTAACGGGCCCGGTCTAACCCTGGAACAGCTGAATGAACAGTATAGTAACGGGCCCAGTCTAACCCTGGAACAGCTGAATGAACAGTATAGTAACGGGCCCAGTCTAACCCTGGAACAGCTGAATGAACAGTATAGTAACGGGCCCGGTCTAACCCTGGAACAGCTGAATGAACAGTATAGTAACGGGCCCAGTCTAACCCTGGAACAGCTGAATGAACAGTATAGTAACGGGCCCAGTCTAACCCTGGAACAGCTGAATGAACAGTATAGTAACGGGCCCAGTCTAACCCTGGAACAGCTGAATGAACAGTATAGTAACGGGCCCAGTCTAACCCTGGAACAGCTGAATGAACAGTATAGTAACGGGCCCGGTCTAACCCTGGAACAGCTGAATGAACAGTATAGTAACGGGCCCAGTCTAACCCTGGAACAGCTGAATGAACAGTATAGTAACAGGCCCAGTCTAACCCTGGAACAGCTGAATGAACAGTATAGTAACGGGCCCAGTCTAACCCTGGAACAGCTGAATGAACAGTATAGTAACGGGCCCAGTCTAACCCTGGAACAGCTGAATGAACAGTATAGTAACGGGCCCAGTCTAACCCTGGAACAGCTGAATGAACAGTATAGTAACGGGCCCAGTCTAACCCTGGAACAGCTGAATGAACAGTATAGTAACGGGCCCAGTCTAACCCTGGAACAGCTGAATGAACAGTATAGTAACGGGCCCAGTCTAACCCTGGAACAGCTGAATGAACAGTATAGTAACGGGCCCAGTCTAACCCTGGAACAGCTGAATGAACAGTATAGTAACGGGCCCAGTCTAACCCTGGAACAGCTGAATGAACAGTATAGTAACGGGCCCAGTCTAACCCTGGAACAGCTGAATGAACAGTATAGTAACGGGCCCAGTCTAACCCTGGAACAGCTGAATGAACAGTATAGTAACGGGCCCAGTCTAACCCTGGAACAGCTGAATGAACAGTATAGTAACGGGCCCAGTCTAACCCTGGAACAGCTGAATGAACAGTATAGTAACGGGCCCAGTCTAACCCTGGAACAGCTGAATGAACAGTATAGTAACGGGCCCAGTCTAACCTTGACACAGCAGCCACAGTCCAGCAGCTCGTAGAGGAAGGCCAGGGCTGCCAGGGAGACTACTGTGATGATGAAGAGGAGGAGGATGACGAAGCACGCTATGTTCCAGCCGTCGTGGAACGGGTACACCTCTTGAACCTGCAGGGAGACCTGGGACAGGGGGGCAGCGTCAGGAAGCCACGGGAGAGAGGTGGTGTTGAGACGGTCCATGTTGTTTCACCTGGGAGAGAAATGATGGAGGAAGTCAGGGTTGTTTTGGTCCTGGAGAGGTTTCAGAGAGCTGCTGGTGTAAACAGACACCGGGTCTGAAAGACAGAAGGACAGCAGGGTAACATCAGAGTGTCTGACAGGGGAGAGAGCTGCTGGTGTAAACAGACACCGGGTCTGAAAGACAGAAGGACAGCAGGGTAACATCAGAGTGTCTGACAGGGGAGAGAGCTGCTGGTGTAAACAGACACCGGGTCTGAAAGACAGAAGTACAGCAGGGTAACATCAGAGTGTCTGACAGGGGAGAGAGCTGCTGGTGTAAACAGACACCGGGTCTGAAAGACAGAAGGACAGCAGGGTAACATCAGAGTGTCTGACAGGGGAGAGAGCTGCTGGTGTAAACAGACACCGGGTCTGAAAGACAGAAGGACAGCAGGGTAACATCAGAGTGTCTGACAGGGGAGAGAGCTGCTGGTGTAAACAGACACCGGGTCTGAAAGACAGAAGGACAGCAGGGTAACATCAGAGTGTCTGACAGGGGAGAGAGCTGCTGGTGTAAACAGACACCGGGTCTGAAAGACAGAAGGACAGCAGGGTAACATCAGAGTGTCTGACAGGGGAGAGAGCTGCTGGTGTAAACAGACACCGGGTCTGAAAGACAGAAGTACAGCAGGGTAACATCAGAGTGTCTGACAGGGGAGAGAGCTGCTGGTGTAAACAGACACCGGGTCTGAAAGACAGAAGGACAGCAGGGTAACATCAGAGTGTCTGACAGGGGAGAGAGCTGCTGGTGTAAACAGACACCGGGTCTGAAAGACAGAAGTACAGCAGGGTAACATCAGAGTGTCTGACAGGGGAGAGAGCTGCTGGTGTAAACAGACACCGGGTCTGAAAGACAGAAGGACAGCAGGGTAACATCAGAGTGTCTGACAGGGGAGAGAGCTGCTGGTGTAAACAGACACCGGGTCTGAAAGACAGAAGGACAGCAGGGTAACATCAGAGTGTCTGACAGGGGAGAGAGCTGCTGGTGTAAACAGACACCGGGTCTGAAAGACAGAAGGACAGCAGGGTAACATCAGAGTGTCTGACAGGGGAGAGAGCTGCTGGTGTAAACAGACACCGGGTCTGAAAGACAGAAGGACAGCAGGGTAACATCAGAGTGTCTGACAGGGGAGAGAGCTGCTGGTGTAAACAGACACCGGGTCTGAAAGACAGAAGGACAGCAGGGTAACATCAGAGTGTCTGACAGGGGAGAGAGCTGCTGGTGTAAACAGACACCGGGTCTGAAAGACAGAAGGACAGCAGGGTAACATCAGAGTGTCTGACAGGGGAGAGAGCTGCTGGTGTAAACAGACACCGGGTCTGAAAGACAGAAGGACAGCAGGGTAACATCAGAGTGTCTGACAGGGGAGAGAGCTGCTGGTGTAAACAGACACCGGGTCTGAAAGACAGAAGGACAGCAGGGTAACATCAGAGTGTCTGACAGGGGAGAGAGCTGCTGGTGTAAACAGACACCGGGTCTGAAAGACAGAAGGACAGCAGGGTAACATCAGAGTGTCTGACAGGGGAGAGAGCTGCTGGTGTAAACAGACACCGGGTCTGAAAGACAGAAGGACAGCAGGGTAACATCAGAGTGTCTGACAGGGAGAGAGCTGCTGGTGTAAACAGACACCGGGTCTGAAAGACAGAAGGACAGCAGGGTAACATCAAAGTGTCTGACAGGGGAGAGAGCTGCTGGTGTAAACAGACACCGGGTCTGAAAGACAGAAGGACAGCAGGGTAACATCAAAGTGTCTGACAGGGGAGAGAGCTGCTGGTGTAAACAGACACCGGGTCTGAAAGACAGAAGGACAGCAGGGTAACATCAGAGTGTCTGACAGGGGAGAGAGCTGCTGGTGTAAACAGACACCGGGTCTGAAAGACAGAAGGACAGCAGGGTAACATCAGAGTGTCTGACAGGGGAGAGAGCTGCTGGTGTAAACAGACACCGGGTCTGAAAGACAGAAGGACAGCAGGGTAACATCAGAGTGTCTGACAGGGGAGAGAGCTGCTGGTGTAAACAGACACCGGGTCTGAAAGACAGAAGGACAGCAGGGTAACATCAGAGTGTCTGACAGGGGAGAGAGCTGCTGGTGTAAACAGACACCGGGTCTGAAAGACAGAAGTACAGCAGGGTAACATCAGAGTGTCTGACAGGGGAGAGAGCTGCTGGTGTAAACAGACACCGGGTCTGAAAGACAGAAGGACAGCAGGGTAACATCAGAGTGTCTGACAGGGAGAGAGCTGCTGGTGTAAACAGACACCGGGTCTGAAAGACAGAAGGACAGCAGGGTAACATCAGAGTGTCTGACAGGGGAGAGAGCTGCTGGTGTAAACAGACACCGGGTCTGAAAGACAGAAGGACAGCAGGGTAACATCAGAGTGTCTGACAGGGGAGAGAGCTGCTGGTGTAAACAGACACCGGGTCTGAAAGACAGAAGGACAGCAGGGTAACATCAGAGTGTCTGACAGGGGAGAGAGCTGCTGGTGTAAACAGACACCGGGTCTGAAAGACAGAAGGACAGCAGGGTAACATCAGAGTGTCTGACAGGGGAGAGAGCTGCTGGTGTAAACAGACACCGGGTCTGAAAGACAGAAGGACAGCAGGGTAACATCAGAGTGTCTGACAGGGGAGAGAGCTGCTGGTGTAAACAGACACCGGGTCTGAAAGACAGAAGGACAGCAGGGTAACATCAGAGTGTCTGACAGGGAGAGAGCTGCTGGTGTAAACAGACACCGGGTCTGAAAGACAGAAGGACAGCAGGGTAACATCAGAGTGTCTGACAGGGGAGAGAGCTGCTGGTGTAAACAGACACCGGGTCTGAAAGACAGAAGGACAGCAGGGTAACATCAAAGTGTCTGACAGGGGAGAGAGCTGCTGGTGTAAACAGACACCGGGTCTGAAAGACAGAAGGACAGCAGGGGTAACATCAAAGTGTCTGACAGGGGAGAGAGCTGCTGGTGTAAACAGACACCGGGTCTGAAAGACAGAAGGACAGCAGGGTAACATCAGAGTGTCTGACAGGGGAGAGAGCTGCTGGTGTAAACAGACACCGGGTCTGAAAGACAGAAGGACAGCAGGGTAACATCAGAGTGTCTGACAGGGGAGAGAGCTGCTGGTGTAAACAGACACCGGGTCTGAAAGACAGAAGGACAGCAGGGTAACATCAGAGTGTCTGACAGGGAGAGAGCTGCTGGTGTAAACAGACACCGGGTCTGAAAGACAGAAGGACAGCAGGGTAACATCAGAGTGTCTGACAGGGGAGAGAGCTGCTGGTGTAAACAGACACCGGGTCTGAAAGACAGAAGTACAGCAGGGTAACATCAGAGTGTCTGACAGGGGGAGAGCTGCTGGTGTAAACAGACACCGGGTCTGAAAGACAGAAGGACAGCAGGGTAACATCAGAGTGTCTGACAGGGGAGAGAGCTGCTGGTGTAAACAGACACCGGGTCTGAAAGACAGAAGGACAGCAGGGTAACATCAGAGTGTCTGACAGGGGAGAGAGCTGCTGGTGTAAACAGACACCGGGTCTGAAAGACAGAAGGACAGCAGGGTAACATCAGAGTGTCTGACAGGGGAGAGAGCTGCTGGTGTTCAGGCTGTTCTCGTGTCTTTCAGACCCAGTGTCTATAAAGAGAGCCTTTATAGAACCTCTAAACACAGAGTTCTGGTGCTGTGACCTGGAGGGAGAGAGACCGAACCTCTAAACACAGAGTTCTGGTGCTGTGACCTGGAGGGAGAGAGACAGAAGCTCTAAACACAGAGTTCTGGTGCTGTGACCTGGAGGGAGAGAGACAGAACCTCTAAACACAGAGTTCTGGTGCTGTGACCTGGAGGGAGAGAGACAGAACCTCTAAACACAGAGTTCTGGTGCTGTGACCTGGAGGGAGAGAGACAGAACCTCTAAACACAGAGTTCTGGTGCTGTGACCTGGAGGGAGAGAGACAGAACCTCTAAACACAGAGTTCTGGTGCTGTGACCTGGAGGGAGAGAGACAGAACCTCTAAACACAGAGTTCTGGTGCTGTGACCTGGAGGGAGAGAGACAGAACCTCTAAACACAGAGTTCTGGTGCTGTGACCTGGAGGGAGGGAGACAGAACCTCTAAACACAGAGTTCTGGTGCTGTGACCTGGAGGGAGAGAGACAGAACCTCTAAACACAGAGTTCTGGTGCTGTGACCTGGAGGGAGAGAGACAGAACCTCTAAACACAGAGTTCTGGTGCTGTGACTTGGAGGGAGAGAGACAGAACCTCTAAACACAGAGTTCTGGTGCTGTGACCTGGAGGGAGGGAGACAGAACCTCTAAACACAGAGTTCTGGTGCTGTGACCTGGAGGGAGAGAGACAGAACCTCTACACACAGTTCTGGTGCTGTGACCTGGAGGGAGAGAGACAGAACCTCTAAACACAGAGTTCTGGTGCTGTGACCTGGAGGGAGAGAGACAGAACCTCTAAACACAGAGTTCTGGTGCTGTGACCTGGAGGGAGAGATACCACTTACTCCACCAGCACACAACCTCCTGGGGTGCAGAGTGCCTTCCTGCTTGCTTACACACACACACACACACACACACACACACACACACACACACACACACACACACACACACACGCCAGGAGCAGTGAGAGCGATTGTGCTGACTGACCCAGTTTGGTTGAGTGAACCAGAGAGAGACGGATGGGAAATGGGGCTTGTCCTGAGCACTGCTCTACAGACACACCAACCCTGAAACACTGTTAGTGTGGAACCACCAACCCTGAAACACTGTTAGTGTGGAACCACCAACCCTGAAACACTGTTAGTGTGGAACCACCAACCCTGAAACACTGTTAGTGTGGAACCACCAACCCTGAAACACTGTTAGTGTGGAACCACCAACCCTGAAACACTGTTAGTGTGGAACCACCAACCCTGAAACACTGTTAGTGTGGAACCACCAACCCTGAAACACTGTTAGTGTGGAACCACCAACCCTGAATCACTGTTAGTGTGGAACCACCAACCCTGAAACACTGTTAGTGTGGAACCACCAACCCTGAAACACTGTTAGTGTGGAACCACCAACCCTGAAACACTGTTAGTGTGGAACCACCAACCCTGAAACACTGTTAGTGTGGAACCACCAACCCTGAAACACTGTTAGTGTGGAACCTCCAACCCTGAAACACTGTTAGTGTGGAACC
>NW_025549944.1:0-18979 GCF_905237065.1 Salmo salar | reverse complement strand
GATGGAGACCTGTCACCTTCATAACCGTAGTTTAGATATATAGACCTGTTATTGTACGATGGAGACCTGTCACCTTCATAACCGTAGTTTAGATATATAGACCTGTTATTGTACGATGGAGACCTGTCACCTTCATAACCGTAGTTTAGATATATAGACCTGTTATTGTACGATGGAGGCCTGTCACCTTCATAACCGTAGTTTAGATATATGACCTGTTATTGTACGATGGAGACCTGTCACCTTCATAACCGTAGTTTAGATATATAGACCTGTTATTGTACGATGGAGACCTGTCACCTTCATAACCGTAGTTTAGATATATAGACCTGTTATTGTACGATGGAGACCTGTCACCTTCATAACCGTAGTTTAGATGTATAGACCTGTTATTGTACGATGGAGGCCTGTCACCTTCATAACCGTAGTTTAGATATATAGACCTGTTATTGTACGATGGAGACCTGTCACCTTCATAACCGTAGTTTAGATATATAGACCTGTTATTGTACGATGGAGACCTGTCACCTTCATAACCGTAGTTTAGATATATAGACCTGTTATTGTACGATGGAGACCTGTCACCTTCATAACCGTAGTTTAGATATATAGACCTGTTATTGTACGATGGAGGCCTGTCACCTTCATAACCGTAGTTTAGATATATAGACCTGTTATTGTACGATGGAGACCTGTCACCTTCATAACCGTAGTTTAGATATATGACCTGTTATTGTACGATGGAGACCTGTCACCTTCATAACCGTAGTTTAGATATAGACCTGTTGTTGTACGATGGAGGCCTGTCACCTTCATAACCGTAGTTTAGATATATAGACCTGTTATTGTACGATGGAGGCCTGTCACCTTCATAACCGTAGTTTAGATATATAGACCTGTTATTGTACGATGGAGACCTGTCACCTTCATAACCCTAGTTTAGATATAGACCTGTTATTGCACGATGGAGACCTGTCACCTTCATAACCGTAGTTTAGATATAGACCTGTTATTGTACGATGGAGACCTGTCACCTTCATAACCGTAGTTTAGATATAGACCTGTTATTGTACGATGGAGACCTGTCACCTTCATAACCGTAGTTTAGATGTATAGACCTGTTATTGTACGATGGAGACCTGTCACCTTCATAACCGTAGTTTAGATATATAGACCTGTTATTGTACGATGGAGGCCTGTCACCTTCATAACCGTAGTTTAGATATATGACCTGTTATTGTACGATGGAGACCTGTCACCTTCATAACCGTAGTTTAGATATATGACCTGTTATTATGCGATGGAGACCTGTCACCTTCATAGATATATATAGATATAGTAACAGGCCCAGTCTAACCCTGGAACAGCTGAATGAACAGTATAGTAACGGGCCCAGTCTAACCCTGGAACAGCTGAATGAACAGTATAGTAACGGGCCCAGTCTAACCCTGGAACAGCTGAATGAACAGTATAGTAACGGGCCCAGTCTAACCCTGGAACAGCTGAATGAACAGTATAGTAACGGGCCCAGTCTAACCCTGGAACAGCTGAATGAACAGTATAGTAACGGGCCCGGTCTAACCCTGGAACAGCTGAATGAACAGTATAGTAACGGGCCCGGTCTAACCCTGGAACAGCTGAATGAACAGTATAGTAACGGGCCCAGTCTAACCCTGGAACAGCTGAATGAACAGTATAGTAACGGGCCCAGTCTAACCCTGGAACAGCTGAATGAACAGTATAGTAACGGGCCCAGTCTAACCCTGGAACAGCTGAATGAACAGTATAGTAACGGGCCCGGTCTAACCCTGGAACAGCTGAATGAACAGTATAGTAACGGGCCCAGTCTAACCCTGGAACAGCTGAATGAACAGTATAGTAACGGGCCCAGTCTAACCCTGGAACAGCTGAATGAACAGTATAGTAACGGGCCCAGTCTAACCCTGGAACAGCTGAATGAACAGTATAGTAACGGGCCCGGTCTAACCCTGGAACAGCTGAATGAACAGTATAGTAACGGGCCCAGTCTAACCCTGGAACAGCTGAATGAACAGTATAGTAACGGGCCCAGTCTAACCCTGGAACAGCTGAATGAACAGTATAGTAACGGGCCCAGTCTAACCCTGGAACAGCTGAATGAACAGTATAGTAACGGGCCCAGTCTAACCCTGGAACAGCTGAATGAACAGTATAGTAACGGGCCCAGTCTAACCCTGGAACAGCTGAATGAACAGTATAGTAACGGGCCCAGTCTAACCCTGGAACAGCTGAATGAACAGTATAGTAACGGGCCCAGTCTAACCCTGGAACAGCTGAATGAACAGTATAGTAACGGGCCCAGTCTAACCCTGGAACAGCTGAATGAACAGTATAGTAACGGGCCCAGTCTAACCCTGGAACAGCTGAATGAACAGTATAGTAACGGGCCCAGTCTAACCCTGGAACAGCTGAATGAACAGTATAGTAACGGGCCCAGTCTAACCCTGGAACAGCTGAATGAACAGTATAGTAACGGGCCCAGTCTAACCCTGGAACAGCTGAATGAACAGTATAGTAACGGGCCCAGTCTAACCCTGGAACAGCTGAATGAACAGTATAGTAACGGGCCCAGTCTAACCCTGGAACAGCTGAATGAACAGTATAGTAACGGGCCCAGTCTAACCCTGGAACAGCTGAATGAACAGTATAGTAACGGGCCCAGTCTAACCCTGGAACAGCTGAATGAACAGTATAGTAACGGGCCCAGTCTAACCCTGGAACAGCTGAATGAACAGTATAGTAACGGGCCCAGTCTAACCCTGGAACAGCTGAATGAACAGTATAGTAACGGGCCCAGTCTAACCCTGGAACAGCTGAATGAACAGTATAGTAACGGGCCCAGTCTAACCCTGGAACAGCTGAATGAACAGTATAGTAACGGGCCCAGTCTAACCCTGGAACAGCTGAATGAACAGTATAGTAACGGGCCCAGTCTAACCCTGGAACAGCTGAATGAACAGTATAGTAACGGGCCCAGTCTAACCCTGGAACAGCTGAATGAACAGTATAGTAACGGGCCCAGTCTAACCCTGGAACAGCTGAATGAACAGTATAGTAACGGGCCCAGTCTAACCCTGGAACAGCTGAATGAACAGTATAGTAACGGGCCCAGTCTAACCCTGGAACAGCTGAATGAACAGTATAGTAACGGGCCCAGTCTAACCCTGGAACAGCTGAATGAACAGTATAGTAACGGGCCCAGTCTAACCCTGGAACAGCTGAATGAACAGTATAGTAACGGGCCCAGTCTAACCCTGGAACAGCTGAATGAACAGTATAGTAACGGGCCCAGTCTAACCCTGGAACAGCTGAATGAACAGTATAGTAACGGGCCCAGTCTAACCCTGGAACAGCTGAATGAACAGTATAGTAACGGGCCCAGTCTAACCCTGGAACAGCTGAATGAACAGTATAGTAACGGGCCCAGTCTAACCCTGGAACAGCTGAATGAACAGTATAGTAACGGGCCCAGTCTAACCCTGGAACAGCTGAATGAACAGTATAGTAACGGGCCCAGTCTAACCCTGGAACAGCTGAATGAACAGTATAGTAACGGGCCCAGTCTAACCCTGGAACAGCTGAATGAACAGTATAGTAACGGGCCCAGTCTAACCCTGGAACAGCTGAATGAACAGTATAGTAACGGGCCCAGTCTAACCCCTGGAACAGCTGAATGAACAGTATAGTAACGGGCCCAGTCTAACCCTGGAACAGCTGAATGAACAGTATAGTAACGGGCCCAGTCTAACCCTGGAACAGCTGAATGAACAGTATAGTAACGGGCCCAGTCTAACCCTGGAACAGCTGAATGAACAGTATAGTAACGGGCCCAGTCTAACCCTGGAACAGCTGAATGAACAGTATAGTAACGGGCCCAGTCTAACCCTGGAACAGCTGAATGAACAGTATAGTAACGGGCCCAGTCTAACCCTGGAACAGCTGAATGAACAGTATAGTAACGGGCCCAGTCTAACCCTGGAACAGCTGAATGAACAGTATAGTAACGGGCCCAGTCTAACCCTGGAACAGCTGAATGAACAGTATAGTAACGGGCCCAGTCTAACCCTGGAACAGCTGAATGAACAGTATAGTAACGGGCCCAGTCTAACCCTGGAACAGCTGAATGAACAGTATAGTAACGGGCCCAGTCTAACCCTGGAACAGCTGAATGAACAGTATAGTAACGGGCCCAGTCTAACCCTGGAACAGCTGAATGAACAGTATAGTAACGGGCCCAGTCTAACCCTGGAACAGCTGAATGAACAGTATAGTAACGGGCCCAGTCTAACCCTGGAACAGCTGAATGAACAGTATAGTAACGGGCCCAGTCTAACCCTGGAACAGCTGAATGAACAGTATAGTAACGGGCCCGGTCTAACCCTGGAACAGCTGAATGAACAGTATAGTAACGGGCCCAGTCTAACCCTGGAACAGCTGAATGAACAGTATAGTAACGGGCCCGGTCTAACCCTGGAACAGCTGAATGAACAGTATAGTAACGGGCCCAGTCTAACCCTGGAACAGCTGAATGAACAGTATAGTAACGGGCCCAGTCTAACCCTGGAACAGCTGAATGAACAGTATAGTAACGGGCCCAGTCTAACCCTGGAACAGCTGAATGAACAGTATAGTAACGGGCCCAGTCTAACCCTGGAACAGCTGAATGAACAGTATAGTAACGGGCCCAGTCTAACCCTGGAACAGCTGAATGAACAGTATAGTAACGGGCCCAGTCTAACCCTGGAACAGCTGAATGAACAGTATAGTAACGGGCCCAGTCTAACCCTGGAACAGCTGAATGAACAGTATAGTAACGGGCCCAGTCTAACCCTGGAACAGCTGAATGAACAGTATAGTAACGGGCCCGGTCTAACCCTGGAACAGCTGAATGAACAGTATAGTAACGGGCCCAGTCTAACCTTGACACAGCAGCCACAGTCCAGCAGCTCGTAGAGGAAGGCCAGGGCTGCCAGGGAGACTACTGTGATGATGAAGAGGAGGAGGATGACGAAGCACGCTATGTTCCAGCCGTCGTGGAACGGGTACACCTCTTGAACCTGCAGGGAGACCTGGGACAGGGGGGGCAGCGTCAGGAAGCCACGGGAGAGAGGTGGTGTTGAGACGGTCCATGTTGTTTCACCTGGGAGAGAAATGATGGAGGAAGTCAGGGTTGTTTTGGTCCTGGAGAGGTTTCAGAGAGCTGCTGGTGTAAACAGACACCGGGTCTGAAAGACAGAAGGACAGCAGGGTAACATCAGAGTGTCTGACAGGGAGAGAGCTGCTGGTGTAAACAGACACCGGGTCTGAAAGACAGAAGGACAGCAGGGTAACATCAGAGTGTCTGACAGGGAGAGAGCTGCTGGTGTTCAGGCTGTTCTCGTGTCTTTCAGACCCAGTGTCTATAAAGAGAGCCTTTATAGAACCTCTAAACACAGAGTTCTGGTGCTGTCACCTGGAGGGAGAGAGACAGAACCTCTAAACACAGAGTTCTGGTGCTGTGACCTGGAGGGAGAGAGACAGAACCTCTAAACACAGAGTTCTGGTGCTGTGACCTGGAGGGGAGAGAGACAGAACCTCTAAACACAGAGTTCTGGTGCTGTGACCTGGAGTGAGAGAGACAGAACCTCTAAACACAGAGTTCTGGTGCTGTGACCTGGAGGGAGAGAGACAGAACCTCTAAACACAGAGTTCTGGTGCTGTGACCTGGAGGGAGAGATACCACTTACTCCACCAGCACACAACCTCCTGGGGTGCAGAGTGCCTTCCTGCTTGCTTACACACACACACACACACACACACACACACACACACACACACACACACACACACACACACACACACACGCCAGGAGCAGTGAGAGCGATTGTGCTGACTGACCCAGTTTGGTTGAGTGAACCAGAGAGAGACGGATGGGAAATGGGGCTTGTCCTGAGCACTGCTCTACAGACACACCAACCCTGAAACACTGTTAGTGTGGAACCACCAACCCTGAAACACTGTTAGTGTGGAACCACCAACCCTGAAACACTGTTAGTGTGGAACCACCAACCCTGAAACACTGTTAGTGTGGAACCACCAACCCTGAAACACTGTTAGTGTGGAACCACCAACCCTGAAACACTGTTAGTGTGGAACCACCAACCCTGAAACACTGTTAGTGTGGAACCACCAACCCTGAAACACTGTTAGTGTGGAACCACCAACCCTGAAACACTGTTAGTGTGGAACCACCAACCCTGAAACACTGTTAGTGTGGAACCACCAACCCTGAAACACTGTTAGTGTGGAACCACCAACCCTGAAACACTGTTAGTGTGGAACCACCAACCCTGAAACACTGTTAGTGTGGAACCACCAACCCTGAAACACTGTTAGTGTGGAACCACCAACCCTGAAACACTGTTAGTGTGGAACCACCAACCCTGAAACACTGTTAGTGTGGAACCACCAACCCTGAAACACTGTTAGTGTGGAACCACCAACCCTGAAACACTGTTAGTGTGGAACCACCAACCCTGAAACACTGGACTGTTAATGTATGACCTGGTTTGATTAGTTATCTGTCTGTCTGTCTATCTGTGTGTGTGTGTGTGTGTGTGTGTGTGTGTGTGTGTGTGTGTGTGTGTGTGTGTGGTTGCTCTGTTGAGCTCAAGCTTCTCTAGTTCAAGTAGAATGTGTGCATGAGTTTCACTGTTCTGTTCCGCATTCCACCTTTGCTCGTCGAATATGTGTGTGACTGACTAGGCTGTTATGGTGTGTGTGTGTTTAGCAGTGAGTCATTCCACCTCTCTTCTCCTGTGGTACTTCCCACTATCATGATCTGCTCTGAGTAGCTTTACTGATGACTGATGACTGCTGACTGATGACTGATGACTGATGACTGATGATCCCTTTCAATGTGTTGTTAGTGTAACATGATACAGGCCTGTCATTAGAGGACAGCAGACAACATGTCTATTATATACAGTTCTATATTACATAGTGTTGTTAGTGTAACATGATACAGACCTGTCATTAGAGGACACCAGACAACATGTCTATTATATACAGTTCTATATTACATAGTGTTAGTGTAACATGATGCAGACAACATGTCTATTATATACAGTTCTATATTACATAGTGTTGTTAGTGTAACATGATACAGACCTGTCATTAGAGGACACCAGACAACATGTCTATTATATACAGTTCTATATTACATAGTGTTGTTAGTGTAACATGATACAGACCTGTCATTAGAGGACAGCAGACAACATGTCTATTATATACAGTTCTATATTACATAGTGTTGTTAGTGTAACATGATACAGACCTGTCATTAGAGGACAGCAGACATGTCTATTATATACAGTTCTATATTACATAGTGTTAGTGTAACATGATACAGGCCTGTCATTAGAGGACAGCAGACAACATGTCTATTATATACAGTTCTATATTACATAGTGTTGTTAGTGTAACATGATACAGACCTGTCATTAGAGGACAGCAGACAACATGTCTATTATATACAGTTCTATATTACATAGTGTTGTTAGTGTAACATGATACAGACCTGTCATTAGAGGACACCAGACAACATGTCTATTATATACAGTTCTATATTACATAGTGTTAGTGTAACATGATACAGGCCTGTCATTAGTCAGAGGACAGCAGACATGTCTATTATATACAGTTCTATATTACATAGTGTTGTTAGTGTAACATGATACAGACCTGTGATTAGAGGACAGCAGGCATGTCTATTATATACAGTTCTATATTACATAGTGTTGTTAGTGTAACATGATACAGACCTGTCATTCGAGGACACCAGACATGTCTATTATATACAGTTCTATATTACATAGTGTTAGTGTAACATGATACAGACCTGTCATTAGAGGACACCAGACAACATGTCTATTATATACAGTTCTATATTACATAGTGTTGTTAGTGTAACATGATACAGGCCTGTCATTAGAGGACACCAGACAACATGTCTATTATATACAGTTCTATATTACATAGAGTTAGCAAACCACAGTAATCTAATGACTGTTAGTCTAGTTATCCTGAATACAATGGCTCGGTCTCTGTTGAAGTCACTGGGATCATTTGACGTGTGTTTATTAGGATCCCCATTAGCTGTCGTCATCTCATCTAATGAGCCAATAGGCCTACGACTTTAATCATACTGTTTTAATGTTGCTATGTTAGTAGCCAATAGGACTACGACTTTAATCATAGTGTTTTAATGTTGCTATGTTAGTAGCCAATAGGACTACGACTTTAATCATACTGTTTTAATGTTGCTATGTTAGTAGCCAATAGGACTTTAATCATACTTTTTTAATGTTGCTATGTAGTGTTGCTATTGATAGTCCACATTAGTAACACTGTCATGGTAACTGAAGGTTCCTCTCTCTGGGGAGAATACTATAGTTCTACTCTGATACTTCCTGTGTGAAAGTGTAGTCTAATTGTATTACTGGATGTTCTGTTGGCTGATGTTGATGGAGGGAGAGTAGTGAAGGGACAGGTCTACCATAGTCTAGTTCCCCAGGACTACACCCCTCTCTGTTCCCATTACCCTCTACCTCCTCTACCCACACTACCATAGTCTAGTTCCCCAGGACTACACCCCTCTCTGTTCCCATTACCCTCTACCTCCTCTACCCACACTACCATAGTCTAGTTCCCCAGGACTACACCCCTCTCTGTTCCCATTACCCTCTACCTCCTCTACCCACACTACCATAGTCTAGTTCCCCAGGACTACACCCCTCTCTGTTCCCATTACCCTCTACCTCCTCTACCCACACTACCATAGTCTAGTTCCCCAGGACTACACCCCTCTCTGTTCCCATTACCCTCTACCTCCTCTACCCACACTACCATAGTCTAGTTCCCCAGGACTACACCCCTCTCTGTTCCCATTACCCTCTACCTCCTCTACCCACACTACCATAGTCTAGTTCCCCAGGACTACACCCCTCTCTGTTCCCATTACCCTCTACCTCCTCTACCCACACTACCATAGTCTAGTTCCCCAGGACTACACCCCTCTCTGTTCCCATTACCCTCTACCTCCTCTACCCACACTACCATAGTCTAGTTCCCCAGGACTACACCCCTCTCTGTTCCCATTACCCTCTACCTCCTCTACCCACACTACCATAGTCTAGTTCCCCAGGACTACACCCCTCTCTGTTCCCATTACCCTCTACCTCCTCTACCCACACTACCATAGTCTAGTTCCCCAGGACTACACCCCTCTCTGTTCCCATTACCCTCTACCTCCTCTACCCACACTACCATAGTCTAGTTCCCCAGGACTACACCCCTCTCTGTTCCCATTACCCTCTACCTCCTCTACCCACACTACCATAGTCTAGTTCCCCAGGACTACACCCCCTCTCTGTTCCCATTACCCTCTACCTCCTCTACCCACACTACCATAGTCTAGTTCCCCAGGACTACACCCCTCTCTGTTCCCATTACCCTCTACCTCCTCTACCCACACTACCATAGTCTAGTTCCCCAGCACTACACCCCTCTCTGTTCCCATTACCCTCTACCTCCTCTACCCACACTACCATAGTCTAGTTCCCCAGGACTACACCCCTCTCTGTTCCCATTACCCTCTACCTCCTCTACCCACACTACCATAGTCTAGTTCCCCAGGACTACACCCCTCTCTGTTCCCATTACCCTCTACCTCCTCTACCCACACTACCATAGTCTAGTTCCCCAGGACTACACCCCTCTCTGTTCCCATTACCCTCTACCTCCTCTACCCACACTACCATAGTCTAGTTCCCCAGGACTACACCCCTCTCTGTTCCCATTACCCTCTACCTCCTCTACCCACACTACCATAGTCTAGTTCCCCAGGACTACACCCCTCTCTGTTCCCATTACCCTCTACCTCCTCTACCCACACTACCATAGTCTAGTTCCCCAGGACTACACCCCTCTCTGTTCCCATTACCCTCTACCTCCTCTACCCACACTACCATAGTCTAGTTCCCCAGCACTACACCCCTCTCTGTTCCCATTACCCTCTACCTCCTCTACCCACACTACCATAGTCTAGTTCCCCAGGACTACACCCCTCTCTGTTCCCATTACCCTCTACCTCCTCTACCCACACTACCATAGTCTAGTTCCCCAGGACTACACCCCTCTCTGTTCCCATTACCCTCTACCTCCTCTACCCACACTACCATAGTCTAGTTCCCCAGGACTACACCCCTCTCTGTTCCCATTACCCTCTACCTCCTCTACCCACACTACCATAGTCTAGTTCCCCAGGACTACACCCCTCTCTGTTCCCATTACCCTCTACCTCCTCTACCCACACTACCATAGTCTAGTTCCCCAGGACTACACCCCTCTCTGTTCCCATTACCCTCTACCTCCTCTACCCACACTACCATAGTCTAGTTCCCCAGGACTACACCCCTCTCTGTTCCCATTACCCTCTACCTCCTCTACCCACACTACCATAGTCTAGTTCCCCAGGACTACACCCCTCTCTGTTCCCATTACCCTCTACCTCCTCTACCCACACTACCATAGTCTAGTTCCCCAGGACTACACCCCTCTCTGTTCCCATTACCCTCTACCTCCTCTACCCACACTACCATAGTCTAGTTCCCCAGGACTACACCCCTCTCTGTTCCCATTACCCTCTACCTCCTCTACCCACACTACCATAGTCTAGTTCCCCAGGACTACACCCCTCTCTGTTCCCATTACCCTCTACCTCCTCTACCCACACTACCATAGTCTAGTTCCCCAGGACTACACCCCTCTCTGTTCCCATTACCCTCTACCTCCTCTACCCACACTACCATAGTCTAGTTCCCCAGGACTACACCCCTCTCTGTTCCCATTACCCTCTACCTCCTCTACCCACACTACCATAGTCTAGTTCCCCAGGACTACACCCCTCTCTGTTCCCATTACCCTCTACCTCCTCTACCCACACTACCATAGTCTAGTTCCCCAGGACTACACCCCTCTCTGTTCCCATTACCCTCTACCTCCTCTACCCACACTACCATAGTCTAGTTCCCCAGGACTACACCCCTCTCTGTTCCCATTACCCTCTACCTCCTCTACCCACACTACCATAGTCTAGTTCCCCAGGACTACACCCCTCTCTGTTCCCATTACCCTCTACCTCCTCTACCCACACTACCATAGTCTAGTTCCCCAGGACTACACCCCTCTCTGTTCCCATTACCCTCTACCTCCTCTACCCACACTACCATAGTCTAGTTCCCCAGGACTACACCCCTCTCTGTTCCCATTACCCTCTACCTCCTCTACCCACACTACCATAGTCTAGTTCCCCAGGACTACACCCCTCTCTGTTCCCATTACCCTCTACCTCCTCTACCCACACTACCATAGTCTAGTTCCCCAGGACTACACCCCTCTCTGTTCCCATTACCCTCTACCTCCTCTACCCACACTACCATAGTCTAGTTCCCCAGGACTACACCCCTCTCTGTTCCCATTACCCTCTACCTCCTCTACCCACACTACCATAGTCTAGTTCCCCAGGACTACACCCCTCTCTGTTCCCATTACCCTCTACCTCCTCTACCCACACTACCATAGTCTAGTTCCCCAGGACTACACCCCTCTCTGTTCCCATTACCCTCTACCTCCTCTACCCACACTACCATAGTCTAGTTCCCCAGGACTACACCCCTCTCTGTTCCCATTACCCTCTACCTCCTCTACCCACACTACCATAGTCTAGTTCCCCAGGACTACACCCCTCTCTGTTCCCATTACCCTCTACCTCCTCTACCCACACTACCATAGTCTAGTTCCCCAGGACTACACCCCTCTCTGTTCCCATTACCCTCTACCTCCTCTACCCACACTACCATAGTCTAGTTCCCCAGGACTACACCCCTCTCTGTTCCCATTACCCTCTACCTCCTCTACCCACACTACCATAGTCTAGTTCCCCAGGACTACACCCCTCTCTGTTCCCATTACCCTCTACCTCCTCTCTCTCTGTTCCTCCCTACCATTACCCTCTACCTCCTCTCTCTCTGTTCCTCTCTACCATTACCCTCTACCTCCTCTCTCTGTTCCTCCCTACCATTACCCTCTACCTCCTCTCTCTCTGTTCCTCCCTACCGTTACCCTCTACCTCCTCTCTCTGTTCCTCCCTACCATTACCCTCTACCTCCTCTCTCTGTTCCTCCCTACCATTACCCTCTACCTCCTCTCTCTGTTCCTCCCTACCGTTACCCTCTACCTCCTCTCTCTGTTCCTCCCTACCATTACCCTCTACCTCCTCTCTCTGTTCCTCTCTACCATTACCCTCTACCTCCTCTCTCTGTTCCTCCCTACCATTACCCTCTACCTCCTCTCTCTGTTCCTCCCTACCATTACCCTCTACCTCCTCTCTCTGTTCCTCTCTACCATTACCCTCTACCTCCTCTCTCTCTGTTCCTCCCTACCGTTACCCTCTACCTCCCTCTCTCTGTTCCTCCCTACCATTACCCTCTACCTCCTCTCTCTGTTCCTCTCTACCATTACCCTCTACCTCCTCTCTCTGTTCCTCCCTACCATTACCCTCTACCTCCCTCTCTCTGTTCCTCCCTACCATTACCCTCTACCTCCTCTCTCTCTGTTCCTCCCTACCATTACCCTCTACCTCCTCTCTCTCTGTTCCTCCCTACCATTACCCTCTACCTCCTCTCTCTCTGTTCCTCCCTACCATTACCCTCTACCTCCCTCTCTCTGTTCCTCCCTACCATTACCCTCTACCTCCTCTCTCTCTGTTCCTCCCTACCATTACCCTCTACCTCCTCTCTCTGTTCCTCCCTACCATTACCCTCTACCTCCTCTCTCTGTTCCTCCCTACCATTACCCTCTACCTCCTCTCTCTGTTCCTCCCTACCGTTACCCTCTACCTCCTCTCTCTCTGTTCCTCCCTACCGTTACCCTCTACCTCCTCTCTCTCTGTTCCTCCCTACCGTTACCCTCTACCTCCTCTCTCTGTTCCTCCCTACCATTACCCTCTACCTCCCTCTCCATCCCTCCCCCTCTCTTTTCTGTGTCTTCTCCCTGAAGTGGTGTATGACCCCAGACAGCATGCAGGCTGAGGCAGAGTGGTGTCTCCTGCTGTGTCTGTCTGCAGGGCCCCCCCCTCCCTAATGTCTAGTCCCATCCAATCTAGAGGGGGGAATACAGCCAGCTGCATCCAGCCAGCCAAATCCATCCTAATTAAACCCTTATAGAGTGTGTGTAGGAGAAGAAACCTGGTCATCTCTTTGCCAGTCTGAATCACAACAGCCTTACTGCCTGCTTGGCACCCTATTCCCTATGTAGTGCACTAGTTTAGACCAGGAACCATCCTCTAGCAGTCTAGTCTCTGTTCTGCTACACTCATCCTTTATTCTGACAGTCTGTTATATTAACACTCATCCTTTAGTCTGACAGTCTGTTATATTAACACTCATCCTTTAGTCTGACAGTCTGTTATATTAACACTCATCCTTTAGTCTGACAGTCTGTTATATTAACACTCATCCTTTAGTCTGACAGTCTGTTATATTAACACTCATCCTTTATTCTGACAGTCTGTTACAAAAACACTCATCCTTTAGTCTGACAGTCTGTTATATAAACACTCATCCTTTAGTCTGACAGTCTGTTATATAAACACTCATCCTTTAGTCTGACAGTCTGTTATATAAACACTCATCCTTTAGTCTGACAGTCTGTTATATTAACACTCATCCTTTAGTCTGTCAGTCTGTTATATAAAGACTCATCCTTTAGTCTGACAGTCTGTTATATTAACACTCATCCTTTAGTCTGACAGTCTGTTATATTAACACTCATCCTTTAGTCTGACAGTCTGTTATATTAACACTCATCCTTTAGTCTGACAGTCTGTTACAAAAACACTCATCCTTTAGTCTGACAGTCTGTTATATTAACACTCATCCTTTAGTCTGACAGTCTGTTATATTAACACTCATCCTTTAGTCTGACAGTCTGTTATATTAACACTCATCCTTTAGTCTGACAGTCTGTTATATAAACACTCATCCTTTAGTCTGACAGTCTGTTATATTAACACTCATCCTTTAGTCTGACAGTCTGTTATATTAACACTCATCCTTTAGTCTGACAGTCTGTTATATAAACACTCATCCTTTAGTCTGACAGTCTGTTATATTAACACTCATCCTTTAGTCTGACAGTCTGTTATATTAACACTCATCCTGTCTGTCTGCTCACAGCATAACCCATAGACTGGGCTACCGTCTGTCTGCTCACAGCATAACCCATAGACTGGGCTACTGTCTGTCTGCTCACAGCATAACCCATAGACTGGGCTACCGTCTGTCTGCTCACAGCATAACCCATAGACTGGGCTACTGTCTGTCTGCTCACAGCATAACCCATAGACTGGGCTACCGTCTGTCTGCTCACAGCATAACCCATAGACTGGGCTACTGTCTGTCTGCTCACAGCATAACCCATAGACTGGGCTACCGTCTGTCTGCTCACAGCATAACCCATAGACTGGGCTACCGTCTGTCTGCTCACAGCATAACCCATAGACTGGGCTACTGTCTGTCTGCTCACAGCATAACCCATAGACTGGGCTACTGTCTGTCTGCTCACAGCATAACCCATAGACTGGGCTACCGTCTGTCTGCTCACAGCATAACCCATAGACTGGGCTACTGTCTGTCTGCTCACAGCATAACCCATAGACTGGGCTACCGTCTGTCTGCTCACAGCATAACCCATAGACTGGGCTACTGTCTGTCTGCTCACAGCATAACCCATAGACTGGGCTACCGTCTGTCTGCTCACAGCATAACCCATAGACTGGGCTACTGTCTGTCTGCTCACAGCATAACCCATAGACTGGGCTACTGTCTGTCTGCTCACAGCATAACCCATAGACTGGGCTACCGTCTGTCTGCTCACAGCATAACCCATAGACTGGGCTACCGTCTGTCTGTCCTCTGGTGCTGATAAACCTTACCATTTATAATGTAGTGCTGTTATCCAGAATGCTGTAGGGATGGAAGGTAAACCCTCCTCTTATGAAAGCAATCACAGATATAATGTAGGCTTCATAGGATGGATTGGGCTAGTAGATGCACACACACACACACCACACCACAACACACACACCACACCACACACATGCCTTGCCCTGAGACATGGCTGTAGCAGGCAAGCATGCAAACAGACTGTAGATCTGCCTGTGTCCCCACACACACACACACACACACACACACAGACTTACCGTCGTTGTGCCAGAGAAATATGCAGACTCACCTGTGTAGCTTATACTGTGGGGTGGATGCTTGTAAAGGATACAGGCAAAATATGCTCTTGCTCTCCCTTCCCCCGCTCTGTCCCTCTCTCTCTCTCTCTCTCTCTCTCTCTCTCTCTCTCTCTCTCTCTCTCCTCCCTGCCACTCCTTGCAGTTCTGCTCATCTTCCCCACACAAGGCACAGCCTGTGCTCAGACCTTACCGCTCTACCAATGGCTAAGCTCACCCCCGTTCCTCTCCTCTCTATTGGCCAAATCTTCTCAGATTAAATGAATGCCCCGCCTTCTCATTAGCACCCAGCAGCAGCTCCCGCCCACGTGATGAATCATTTAGTGAGTCACACCAACGGGCTGCTCTGATTGGCTTGTCTCCAGAAAGAGGATCTTACAGCTGAAGCCAAAGACGCAGAGCCACTAGAGTAGGGCCTGAAACTGAACCCTAGCTAGTGCCCTTATACCCCCTAGCTAGTGCCCTTATACCCCCTAGCTAGTGCCCTTATACCCCCTAGCTAGTGCCCTTATACCCCCTAGCTAGTGCCCTTATATTCCCCCCTAGCTAGTGCCCTTATACCCCCTAGCTAGTGCCCTTATACCCCCTAGCTAGTGCCCCTTATACCCCCTAGCTAGTGCCCTTATACCCCTAGCTAGTGCCCTTATACCCCCTAGCTAGTGCCCTTATACCCCCTAGCTAGTGCCCTTATACCCCTAGCTAGTGCCCTTATACCCCCTAGCTAGTGCCCTTATACCCCCCTAGCTAGTGCCCTTATACCCCCTAGCTAGTGCCCTTATACCCCCTAGCTAGTGCCCTTATACCCCTAGCTAGTGCCCTTATACCCCTAGCTAGTGCCCTTATACCCCCTAGCTAGTGCCCTTATACCCCCTAGCTAGTGCCCTTATACCCCCTAGCTAGTGCCCTTATACCCCTAGCTAGTGCCCTTATACCCCTAGCTAGTGCCCTTATACCCCCTAGCTAGTGCCCTTATACCCCTAGCTAGTGCCCTTATACCCCCTAGCTAGTGCCCTTATACCCCTAGCTAGTGCCCTTATCACCCCTAGCTAGTGCCCTTATACCCCCCTAGCTAGTGCCCTTATACCCCTAGCTAGTGCCCTTATACCCCCTAGCTAGTGCCCTTATACCCCCTAGCTAGTGCCCTTATACCCCCTAGCTAGTGCCCTTATACCCCTAGCTAGTGCCCTTATACCCCCTAGCTAGTGCCCTTATACCCCCTAGCTAGGTGCCCTTATACCCCTAGCTAGTGCCCTTATACCCCCTAGCTAGTGCCCTTATACCCCTAGCTAGTGCCCTTATACCCCTAGCTAGTGCCCTTATACCCCCTAGCTAGTGCCCTTATACCCCTAGCTAGTGCCCTTATACCCCCTAGCTAGTGCCCTTATACCCCCTAGCTAGTGCCCTTATACCCCCTAGCTGGTGCCCTTATACCCCCTAGCTAGTGCCCTTATACCCCTAGCTGGTGCCCTTATACCCCCCTAGCTAGTGCCCTTATACCCCTAGCTAGTGCCCTTATACCCCTAGCTAGTGCCCTTATAACCATATCAGACACAGGGGGAATGGCACTTCCTAGTGCTTGTACTACAGCTTTTAATTCTTTAAAATATTTTTTTAAATCTTCCACAAAAACAATATAATCACAACGTTATTGAATTAGTACAATGTGATATTCACAGGACATATATGAGTCTATTGAATAACTGATATTCACAGGACCTATATGAGTCTATTGAATAACTGCTCTCATCTTAGTGTGGAACAAGAGCTGGACAACATGTATATATTCTGATCCTGGTCTTTATTTGAGCTGGACAACATGTATATATTCTGATCCTGGTCTTTATTTGAGCTGGACAACATGTATATATTCTGATCCTGGTCTTTATTTGAGCTGGACAACATGTATAGATTCTGATCCTGGTCTTTATTTGAGCTGGACAACATGTATAGATTCTGATCCTGGTCTGTATTTGAGCTGGACAACATGTATAGATTCTGATCCTGGTCTGTATTTGAGCTGGACAACATGTATAGATTCTGATCCTGGTCTTTATTTGAGCTGGACAACATGTATAGATTCTGATCCTGGTCTGTATTTGAGCTGGACAACATGTATAGATTCTGATCCTGGTCTGTATTTGAGCAGGACAACATGTATATATTCTGATCCTGGTCTGTATTTGAGCTGGACAACATGTATAGATTCTGATCCTGGTCTGTATTTGAGCTGGACAACATGTATATATTCTGATCCTGGTCTTTATTTGAGCTGGACAACATGTATATATTCTGATCCTGGTCTGTATTTGAGCTGGACAACATGTATAGATTCTGATCCTGGTCTTTATTTGAGCTGGACAACATGTATATATTCTGATCCTGGTCTGTATTTGAGCTGGACAACATGTATAGATTCTGATCCTGGTCTTTATTTGAGCTGGACAACATGTATATATTCTGATCCTGGTCTGTATTTGAGCTGGACAACATGTATAGATTCTGATCCTGGTCTGTATTTGAGCTGGACAACATGTATAGATTCTGATCCTGGTCTGTATTTGAGCTGGACAACATGTATAGATGCTGATCCTGGTCTGTATTTGAGCTGGTAATTATGATATAGTTTTATCTGACTAGTTTTTTTCTCTCTCTTCCTCTCCAGACACCAGTAATGGTAACTTTAACCTGAAGGCTCTGACAGGCAGCTCTGGCTACAAGTTTGGTTGCCTGGCTAAGATAGTCAACTACATGAAGGTAAGGTGGACACACACACACAAATACGTGGATGATGCCATGTCCATGACGTTTGAGTCATTTAGCAGATGCTCTTGTCCAGAGTGACTAACAGTAGTGAGTGTGTTCAGTTTGCGTGACTGGTGGAACCCACAAGCCTGGTGTTGCTAAGCGTCATGCTCTACCAACTGATCTACAGGACCACACACAGTTATCCTACTGTCAAATCACCACTGTAGTAATCACATGGTGTCATAGAGGTTGTTCAGTGGTGTCCTGAATGGTGAGCTTCCTCCCTCAACAGTCTGAGCTGTCATCTCAATTAACCCACTCCCCTTTAACCCCTCTGAACCCTCCATCTGTCTTATTGGGTTGTTACTTCCTCCTTCAACAGTCTGAGCTGTCATCTCAATTACCCCACTCCCCCTTTAACCCCTCTGAACCCTCCATCTGTCTTATTGGGTTGTTACTTCCTCCTTCAACAGTCTGAGCTGTCATCTCAATTACCCCACTCCCCCTTTAACCCCTCTGAACCCTCCATCTGTCTTATTGGGTTGTTACTTCCTCCTTCAACAGTCTGAGCTGGTCATCTCAATTACCCCACTCCCTTTAACCCCTCTGGAACCCTCCATCTGTCTTATTGGGTTGTTACTTCCTCCTTCAACAGTCTGAGCTGTCATCTCAATTACCCCACTCCCCTTTAACCTCTGAACCCTCCATCTGCTCTTATTGGGTTGTTACTTCCTCCTTCAACAGTCTGAGCTGTCATCTCCAATTACCCCACTCCCTTTAACCCCCTCTGAACCCTCCATCTGTCTTATTGTCTTCCTCCCCTTCAACAGTCTGAGCTGTCATCTCAATTACCCC
>NW_025549943.1:72500-77332 GCF_905237065.1 Salmo salar | reverse complement strand
AGGGTTATATAACAGGTTAATTAGGATGAAGGGAGTAGGGCAGACCATGAAGGGGTTATATAACAGGTTAATTAGGATGAAGGAGTAGGACAGACCATGAAGGGTTATATAACAGGTTAATTAGGATGAAGGAGTAGGGCGAGACCATGAAGGGGTTATATAACAGGGTTAATTAGGATGAAGGGAGTAGGACAGACCATGAAGGGTTATATAACAGGTTAATTAGGATGAAGGGAGTAGGACAGACCATGAAGGGTTATATAACAGGTTAATTAGGATGAAGGGAGTGAGTGGACAGACCATGAAGGGTTATATAACAGGTTAATTAGGATGAAGGAGTAGCAGACCATGAAGGGGTTATATAACAGGTTAATTAGGATGAAGGGAGTAGGCAGACCATGAAGGGGGTTATATAACAGGTTAATTAGGATGAAGGGAGTAGGAGACCATGAAGGGGTTATATAACAGGTTAATTAGGATGAAGGAGTAGGACAGACCATGAAGGGTTGATAGTAACAGGTTAATTAGAGGATGAAGGGAGTAGAACAGACCATGAAGGGTTATATAACAGGTTAATTAGGATGAAGGGAGTAGGACAGACCAATGAAGGAAGGTTATATACGGTTAATTAGGAGTGAAGGAAGTAGGACAGACCATGAAGGATTTATATAACAGGTTAAATTAGGATGAAGGGAGGGACAGACCATGAAGGGGTTATAAACAGGTTAATTAGGATGAAGGGAGTAGGAACAGACCATGAAGGGTTATATAACAGGTTAATTAGGATGAAGAGTAGGACAGACCATGAAGGGGTTATATAACAGGTTAATTAGGATGAAGGAGTAGGAGGCAGACCAATGAAGGGTTATATAACAGGTTAATTAGGATGAAGGGGAGTAGGACAGACCATGAAGGGTTATATAACAGGTTAATTAGGATGAAGGGAGTAGGACAGACCATGAAGGGGGTTTAGGGTTATATAACAGATCACACAATGACAAGGGAAGCGATTGATGGGTACTCGAGCTTCATAGTTAAACGACAGAACAACGATGGTGGAAATGGAAAAGAGGGACGAGGTCTGTTATTTCTGAATGTGACTCAAAATGACACCTGATTCTCTACACCGTGCACTATATTTTCCACATACACGGCTCATAGGGTTCTGGTCAAAAAGTAGTGCACTATTATAGGGAATACTAGTGCCATTTGGGAAACAGCCTGATTCTGTGCGCGGTCCTCCCAGACAATCGTCTCTTACCTCTTATAGGCGTGCCACCTGATTGGTCAATGAATGCAAATCAGATTAGAGAAGAAGAAGAAATGTTAGTAGGAGAGGGAGGGAGGAAGAAGGAGAGGAAGAGAGAGGGAAGTGGGTGGCTTTGAGAGGAGAAGAATCACATTAGATACCTCACAATTATCAGGTCAACAAAGGAGAGAGAGAGAGAGAAGAGAGAGAGAGAGAGACAGACAGACAGAGAGACAGACAGGCAGAGAGAGAGAGAGAGAGACACAGCGAGAGAGAGAAAGAGAGATAGAGAGACAGAGAGAGCTACAAATATAGATTATGCAAGTGCTCTGTGTAGTCGTCCATAGAGGAAAGAATCCATAGGGTCTGGACTGGGTTGGTGTCTGGACTGCGGTTGATGTCTGGACTGGGTTGATGTCTGGACTGGGTTGGTGTCTGGACTGGGTTGATGTTGGTGTCTGAACTGGGTTGGTGTCTGGACTGGGTTGATGTCTGGACTGGGTTGGTGTCTGGACTGGGTTGATGTCTGGACTGGGTTGATGTCTGGACTGGGGTTGATGTCTGGACTGGGTTGGTGTCTGGACTGTGTTGATGTCTGGACTGGGTTGATGTCTGGACCGGGTTGATGTCTGGACTGGGTTGATGTTGGTGTCTGGACCGGGTTGGTGTCTGGACCGGGTTGGTGTCTGGACCGGGTTGGTGTCTGGACCGGGTTGGTGTTGATGTCTGGACTGGCTTGTTGTCTGAACTGGGTTGGTGTCTGGACTGGGTTGGTGTTGATGTCTGAACTGGGTTGGTGTCTGGACCGGGTTGATGTCTGGACTGGGTTGATGTCTGGACCGGGTTGATGTCTGGACTGGGTTGGTGTCTGGACTGGGTTGATGTCTGAACTGGGTTGGTGTCTGGACTGAAGTTGGTGTCTGGACTGGGTTGGTGTCTGGACTGGGTTGATGTCTGGACTGGGTTGGTGTCTGGACTGGTTGGTGTCTGGACTGGGGTTGGTGTCTGGACTGGGTTTTATTTGAGACAGTCATCTACAGTGGAGGGAGTATAGACAGGAAAACACTATACAGTGTTATGGGGAGTGAAGGAGTGCATGAGAGAGAGAGATATTAAGTGAGTGAATGAGTGAATGAGTGAATGAGAAGAGATATATTAAGTGTGTGAATGAGTGAAGGAGAGAGAGAGAGATCTTAAGTGTGTGAATGAGTGAATGAGTGAAGGAGAGAGAGAGATATTAAGTGTGTGAATGAGTGGATGAGTGAAGGAGAGAGATGATATTAAGTGTGTGAATGAGTGAATGAGTGAAGGAGAGAGAGAGAGGATATATTAAGTGTGTAATTGAGTGTAGGAGAGAGAGAGATATATTAAGTGTGTAATTGAGTGAAGGAGAGAGAGTGATATATTAAGTGTGTAATTGAGTGTAGGAGAGAGAGATATATTAAGTGTGTAATTGAGTGTAGGAGAGAGAGATATATTAAGTGTGTAATTGAGTGAAGGAGAGAGAGTGATATATTAAGTGTGTAATTGAGTGTAGGAGAGAGAGATATATTAAGTGTGTAATTGAGTGTAGGAGAGAGATATATTAAGTGTGTAATTGAGTGAAGGAGAGAGAGATATATTAAGTGTGTAATTGAGTGAAGGAGAGAGAGTGATATATTAAGTGAGTGAAGGGGTGAAGGGGTAAACAAGTGAAAGCATTTTAGTCCAATAGAAAGGTGTAGGGTGCTCAGGTGTGTGTTCATACTTTGCCTGTCTGTGTGTGTGTGTGTGTGTGTGTGTGTGTGTGTGTGTATGTGTGTGTGTTATGTGTGTGTGTGTGTGTGTGTGTGTGTGTGTGTGTGTGTGTGTGTGTGTGTGTGTGTGTATGTATGTATATGTGCGTGTGTGTGTGCATGTGACTGACCGTGTGTGTATCTAAGTGTGTGTGACTACAGTGGTCATTCTCCAACACATCAGCAATCAGTCAGTGTATGAATACAGTGAGCAGTGAGCGAGCAGCATTAGTGTTGGGTACAGACAGTGTCTGATCCCAAATGACACCCTATTCCCCTATACAGTGCACTACTTTTGACCAGAGGGCCTGATGCGTTCGTGTGTGTGTGTGTCTAGCACTACATAGGGAATAGGGAGCCATGTGGGACCACAGTGAGAGACAGGGTAACAGCAGACAGGTGGGGGTAGCGATAGCTTTCAGAGGTTAAAGCACTTACCAAAGGACTCTGTTGTTTTAAAAGAGATACAGAGAGAAGAAGAAACAGCATAGACACAACATTACAGTCCTTTCAATAGAGACAGTTACACAACCTTGACTTAACCTTTCAACAACCAGCTGACCCACACAGACCTGAACTGGTCAAATATAGTGATGGAGCCGCTGACCAGATAAACGGCAACTATGACTTGTGTTGTTGTCCCATAGCTAAAACTCAAGGTCCAACAAGGACCAATAATGTTCAATAATCGGATAATGTAAACATGTAAAAATGTATAACATGAATAAATTGATTTACATTTCCGGTTAGCAGACAGGAAAAGTGGAAAAGTTAATAACAGCGATACTATAATAGTGAGATGGTCTGATAGCAGAGTATTATAACCCTTCCAGTCACAACAGGGGATATAATTATAAGGGTTCTGGATAGGGGAGTGCTGGGGCTGAGCCAGAGGTAGATAGAGAAGCCAAGGGTCATAGTTCAAACAGAAGCCAGAGGGATTGTGGGTCCAGAGTCTGGCCCAAAGCAGAGGAGAGGGAGGGAGTAAAAGTAGCTTTAAGAAAGAAGTACAGGGGAATTCCAATTCCAATTCTCTTCATTGCCATCAGGAAAATCTGGAAGTGGAGTTGGAATTTGGTTGACTATACTCAACCAATTAGAGGGTGAGGGAGCTACCGCTGGAGGTTGGAGTCTCACACTACTGTGCCTATTCCACACTGAGACGAAACACAGCGGTCATTATAATTGGTCGAAGCAGCGTTTTGTAAAGGTTAATGCAGCAGGATCTTCGTTGTTAGAAGGTAGAGATTCTGCTATCGTCTAGGTCCAGAGAGACCTTTTAACATTGTTTTTGTTTTGACTGCAACAATGAGGCTCACAATGAATGTCCAGCTCTACGGATGACCTTTGTAGAGGTCACTAATCAATGCCTTTTTTTAATGTCTTTTTGTCAACAAAGTCGGCAGACTGAACAAAGTGGAAGGAATCTAAGAAGAGTTGAGAAAATACAGCAGTCATCCAATCAAAGCAGTGAGCTACACTAGAGAGGGAGCTGGTTCAGACCAATCACAGCAGTGAGCTACACTGGAGAGGGAAGTGGTTCAGACCAATCACAGCAGTGAGCTACACTAGAGAGGGAAGTGGTTCAGACCAATCACAGCAGTGAGCTACACTAGAGAGGGAAGTGGTTCAGACCAATCACAGCAGTGAGCTACACTAGAGAGGGAGCTGGTTCAGACCAATCACAGCAGTGAGCTACACTAGAGAGGGAGCTGGTTTAGACCAATCACAGCAGTGAGCTACACTGGAGAGGGAAGTGGTTTAGACCAATCACAGCAGTGGATTGGAGAGGGAGCTGGTTTAGACCA
>NW_025549943.1:40000-62500 GCF_905237065.1 Salmo salar | reverse complement strand
AATAACAGATGGATCATGTTGACCAGGCTTCAGTTATAATAACAGATGGATCATGTTGACCAGGCTTCAGTTATAATAACATGGATCATGTTGACCAGGCTTCAGTTATAATAACATGGATCATGTTGACCAGGCTTCAGTTATAATAACATGGATCATGTTGACCAGGCTTCAGTTATAATAACATGGATCATGTTGACCAGGCTTCAGTTATAATAACATGGATCATGTAGACCAGGCTTCAGTTATAATAACATGGATCATGTTGACCAGGCTTCAGTTATAATAACAGATGGATCATGTTGACCAGGCTTCAGTTATAATAACATGGATCATGTAGACCAGGCTTCAGTTATAATAACATGGATCATGTTGACCAGGCTTCAGTTATAAACTTTGGTAGAGGAGCGTCTAGGCATTGAAGAAAGCCGTACCATAAAAAAAGCAATTGAATTTAGTTTTATTTTAGTTTTTTCCCAATGTCTGATATGAACAATTTCACTACTATCTCAAATCCCAGGTCACTGAATTGTATTATTTACCTCAAATCAAAGATTCAAACATTGTGCGTGTTTGTTTTCAGAACAGTATATCTGTTACCTTTTCATTTAAATTGACTGACTGACTGACTGACTGATTTATGGACTGATTGATGATTGATGGACTGACTGACTGACTGATTGACTGATTGATGATTGATGGACTGACTGACTGATTGATTGATTGATGAATGATGGACTGACTGACTGATTGATTGATTGATGAATGATGGACTGACTGACTGACTGACTGACTGACTGACTGACTGACTGACTGACCTGATTGATGGACTGACTGACTGACGGACGGACTGATTGATGATTGATGGACTGACTGACTGATTGATTGATGATCGATGGACTGACTGACTGACTGATTGATGGACTGATTGATGATTGATGGACTTACTGACTGATGGACTGATTGATGATTGATGGACTGACTGACTGATTGATTGATTGATGAATGATGGACTGACTGACTGACTGATTGATGGACTGATTGATGATTGATGGACTGACTGACTGACTGAAGGACTGATTGATGATTGATGGACTGACTGACTGACTGACTGACTGACTGACTGATTGATGGACTGACTGATGATTGATGGACTGACTGACTGATGGACTGACTGACTGACTGATTGATGAATGATGGACTGACTGACTGATTGATTGATGAATGATGGACTGACTGACTGACTGATTGATGAATGATGGACTGACTGACTGATTGATTGAATGATGAATGATGTATTAATGAATTGCACACCTCAAATCTCTGGTTCTGGACCTTCTTGCCCTTCTTGTTCCAGACTATGTTGGGCGGAGGGTCTCCAGTGGCCTGACAGACGAAGGAGGCAACCCCTCCCTGCACCCCGGTCTGGTCCTCTGGGGTCCGTGTGAACTTTGGTGGCGCTGGAGAAGAAGGAAAACACAACGACACAACAGGGTTAGAAGGAGATAAACAACAACAACAACGACAACATCAACAACATCCTCATCAACAACATCAACAACAACAACATCAACAACAACAACATCAACAACAACAACATCAACAACAACAACATCAACAACATCCTCATCAACAACAACAACAACGTCAACAACAACAACAACATCAACAACAACAACAACATCAACAACAACAACATCAACAACAATAACAGGGTTAGGTTAGAGACACAACAACATCAATAACAACAACATCAACAACAACAACAGGGTTAGGTTAGAGACAAAACAACATCAACAACAACAACAGGGTTAGGTTAGAGACAAAACAACATCAACAACAACAACATCAACAACATCCTCTTCAACAACAACAATAGGGGATGTAGTGTGTGGTAAATGATCTGGGGTCAGGTGTGTAAAGAAAGGAAGGGGAGTGGAAGGGAGGGGGAGGGAGAGAAGGAGAGAGAGAGATACCGCTGTACACAGAGCTGAGAGAAGGAGAGAGAATACCGCTGTACACAGAGCTGAGAGAAGGAGAGAGAGATACCGCTGTACACAGAGCTGAGAGAAGGAGAGAGAGATACCGCTGTACACAGAGCTGAGAGAAGGAGAGAGAGATACCGCTGTACACAGAGCTGAGAGAAGGAGAGAGAGATACCGCTGTACACAGAGCTGAGAGAAGGAGAGAGAGATACTGCTGTACACAGAGCTGAGAGAAGGAGAGAGAGATACCGCTGTACACAGAGCTGAGAGAATGAGAGAGAGATACCGCTGTACACAGAGCTGAGAGAAGGAGAGAGAGATACCGCTGTACACAGAGCTGAGAGAAGGAGAGAGAGATACTGCTGTACACAGAGCTGAGAGAAGGAGAGAGAGATACCGCTGTACACAGAGCTGAGAGAATGAGAGAGAGATACCGCTGTACACAGAGCTGAGAGAAGGAGAGAGAGATACCGCTGTACACAGAGCTGAGAGAAGGAGAGAGAGATACTGCTGTACACAGAGCTGAGAGAAGGAGAGAGAGATACCGCTGTACACAGAGCTGAGAGAAGGAGAGAGAGATACCGCTGTACACAGAGCTGAGAGAATGAGAGAGAGATACCGCTGTACACAGAGCTGAGAGAAGGAGAGAGAGATACCGCTGTACACAGAGCTGAGAGAAGGAGAGAGAGATACTGCTGTACACAGAGCTGAGAGAAGAGAGAGAGAGATACCGCTGTACACAGAGCTGAGAGAAGGAGAGAGAGATACCGCTGTACACAGAGCTGAGAGAAGGAGAGAGAGATACCGCTGTACACAGAGCTGAGAGAAGGAGAGAGAGATACTGCTGTACACAGAGCTGAGAGAAGAGAGAGAGAGATACCGCTGTACACAGAGCTGAGAGAAGGAGAGAGAGAGATACCGCTGTACACAGAGCTGAGAGAAGGAGAGAGAGATACCGCTGTACACAGAGCTGAGAGAAGGCGAGAGAGATACTGCTGTACACAGAGCTGAGAGAAGAGAGAGAGAGATACCGCTGTACACAGAGCTGAGAGAAGGAGAGAGAGATACTGCTGTACACAGAGCTGAGAGAAGGAGAGAGAGATACCGCTGTACACAGAGCTGAGAGAAGGAGAGAGAGAGATACCGCTGTACACAGAGCTGAGAGAAGAGAGAGAGAGATACCACTGTACACAGAGCTGAGAGAAGGAGAGAGAGATACTGCTGTACACAGAGCTGAGAGAAGGAGAGAGAGATACCGCTGTACACAGAGCTGAGAGAAGGAGAGAGAGATACCGCTGTACACAGAGCTGAGAGAAGGAGAGAGAGATACCGCTGTACACAGAGCTGAGAGAAGGAGAGAGAGATACCGCTGTACACAGAGCTGAGAGAAGGAGAGAGAGATACCGCTGTACACAGAGCTGAGAGAAGGAGAGAGAGATACTGCTGTACACAGAGCTGAGAGAAGAGAGAGAGAGATACTGCTGTACACAGAGCTGAGAGAAGGAGAGAGAGATACCGCTGTACACAGAGCTGAGAGAAGGAGAGAGAGATACCGCTGTACACAGAGCTGAGAGAAGGAGAGAGAGATACTGCTGTACACAGAGCTGAGAGAAGAGAGAGAGAGATACCGCTGTACACAGAGCTGAGAGAAGGAGAGAGAGATACCGCTGTACACAGAGCTGAGAGAAGGAGAGAGAGATACCGCTGTACACAGAGCTGAGAGAAGGAGAGAGAGATACTGCTGTACACAGAGCTGAGAGAAGAGAGAGAGAGATACTGCTGTACACAGAGCTGAGAGAAGGAGAGAGAGATACCGCTGTACACAGAGCTGAGAGAAGGAGAGAGAGATACCGCTGTACACAGAGCTGAGAGAAGAGAGAGAGAGATACCGCTGTACACAGAGCTGAGAGAAGGAGAGAGAGATACTGCTGTACACAGAGCTGAGAGAAGGAGAGAGAGATACCGCTGTACACAGAGCTGAGAGAAGGAGAGAGAGATACCGCTGTACACAGAGCTGAGAGAAGGAGAGAGAGATACCGCTGTACACAGAGCTGAGAGAAGGAGAGAGAGATACTGCTGTACACAGAGCTGAGAGAAGGAGAGAGAATACCGCTGTACACAGAGCTGAGAGAAGGAGAGAGAGATACCGCTGTACACAGAGCTGAGAGAAGGAGAGAGAGATACCACTGTACACAGAGCTGAGAGAAGGAGAGAGAGATACCGCTGTACACAGAGCTGAGAGAAGGAGAGATAGATACCGCTGTACACAGAGCTGAGAGAAGGAGAGAGAGATACCGCTGTACACAGTGTGTGGAGGGATGTGCATGTCTGTTGGGTGTCTGATTTGTGTGTGTATTTTGTTTCGTTCCAATGTTGTGTGTGTGTGTGTATTCTGTGTGTGTGTGTGTGTGCTGTGTGTGTATTCTGTGTGTGTGTGCTTTGCGTGTGTGTGTGCTGTGTGTGTATTCTGTGTGTGTGTGCTTTGCGTGTGTGTGTGCTGTGTGTGTATTCCGTGTGTGTGTGTTTTGCGTGTGTGTGTGCTGTGTGTGTATTCTGTGTGTGTGTGCTTTGCGTGTGTGTGTGCTGTGTGTGTATTCTGTGTGTGTGTGCTTTGCGTGTGTGTGTGCTGTGTGTGTATTCCGTGTGTGTGTGCTTTGCGTGTGTGTGTGCTGTGTGTGTGTGCTGTGTGTGTATTCCGTGTGTGTACCATGTTGTTCCTCTGTCCCCATATCAGAAAAGGAGCTTAATATGAGTTTTTTTCTCGGTCATAAAGGATTTATAAAGACTTACTCCTGACGCGCACACTAATACCAGGCCTTTCTATCGTTGTTACCGATATCATAACCCCCCCACACACACACACACACACACACACACACACACACACACACACACACACACACACACACACACACACGGTCCAACAGCACTGTGGATTGGGACATGACATGAAAGATTCCGGCGGTCGTGCGTCAGTCACGGAAGGCAGGATCGTCAGCGAGAGCTCTGGTTAATGGTGTTCCCATTCCGACCCAGCAGAAAATCCCTACTTAAGGGCTTACAGACCGCCTGGCCGACAAAGAGAAAGAAATTGCTTTTTGCCATGTAAAAGAAGAGGGAGAGGGAGAGGGAGAGAGGGAGAGAGAGAGAGAGAGAGAGAGAGACAAAGAAAGCGAGAAAGTGAGAGAGAGGGAGAGGAGAGAGAGGGAGAAAGAGAGGGAGAGGAGAGAGAGGGAGAGAGAGAGGGAGAAAGAGAGAGAGAGAGAGGAGAGAAACAGACAGACAGTAGGAAAGGTTGAAGAGGGAGAGAGTGAGAGAGTTAGTGGGACAGGGAGAAGGGAAAGGAGAGAGAGAGGAGATGGTGATGAAGGATATAGAGAGAGGAAGAGGAGAGAGAACTGACAAACCAGCGGTAATACCAAATATGGACAATGCGTTCCGAGCTACCCCCTCACCTTCCTCACTACGAGACCTGAATGCAGTGCGTGCATCTCTGTCTGTGAGGAGCGGGGGAATCTCTGCTTTATTCTGTGTACTAATCTCTCAACCACAAAACAAATGAAAAGTGTAAAGCCAGGGTTCTGACGTCTGTCTGTCTGTCTGTCTGTCTGTCTGTCTGTCTGTCTGTCTGTCTGTCTGTCTGTCTGTCTGTCTGTCTGTCTGTCTGTCTGTCTGTCTGTCTGTCTGTCTGTCTGTCTGTCTGTCTGTCTGTCTGTCTGTCTGTCTGTCTGTCTGTCTGTCTGTCTGTCTGTCTGTCTGTCTGTCTGTCTGTCTGTCTCTCTCTCTCTCTCTCTCTCTCTCTCTCTCTCTCTCTCCCCATTCTCTATCCATCTCCATCACTCTAGCATCCATCCCCACCTTCTCTATCTCCATCACTCTTTTCCTCTTGTCAATCTATGCCCTAATTCTGTCTTTATATTTGTCTTTTCCTCTCATCTCTAGTTTTTATATTTTATTTTTTCAATTTAAAGTTTAATAAAGATTTCTTGTTTTTCAATCCACAAAGGTTTTAGATTTTTGACCTATTCTGTCTCGCTCTTCTCCACCATTTGTATTTGTATTGATTATGCCAAGGCAGCAGTGTCACGTCCTGACCAGTAAAAGGGGTTATTTGTTATTGTAGTTTGGTCAGGACGTGGCAGGGGTGTTTGTTTTGTGTGTTTCGGGGTTTTTGGTTTATGTTCTACGTTTTCTTTTCTATGTGGGTTTTCTAGTTTTTCTATTTCTATGTTAGTTTTGGGAACGACCTCCAATAACCCCCTTGCCACGCCCCTGACGAAACTACAATAACAAATAACATATTTTACTGGTCAGGACGTGACAAGCAGCTACTCTTCCTGGGGTTTATTATGGATCCCCATTAGTTCCTGCCAAGGCAGCAGCTACTCTTCCTGGGGTTTATTATGGATCCCCATTAGTTCCTGCCAAGGCAGCAGCTACTCTTCCTGGGGTTTATTATGGATCCCCATTCGTTCCTGCCAAGGCAGCAGCTACATTAGTTCCTGCCAAGGCAGCAGCTACTCTTCCTGGGGTTTATTATGGATCCCCATTAGTTCCTGCCAAGGCAGCAGCTACTCTTCCTGGGGTTTATTATGGATCCCCATTAGTTCCTGCCAAGGCAGCAGCTACTCTTCCTGGGGTTTATTATGGATCCCCATTCGTTCCTGCTAAGCGCCTACATTAGTTCCTGCCAAGGCAGCAGCTACTCTTCCTGGGGTTTATTATGGATCCCCATTAGTTCCTGCCAAGGCAGCAGCTACTCTTCCTGGAGTTTATTATGGATCCCCATTAGTTCCTGCCAAGGCAGCAGCTACTCTTCCTGGGGTTTATTATGGATCCCCATTAGTTCCTGCCAAGGCAGCAGCTACTCTTCCTGGGGTTTATTATGGATCCTCATTACTTCCTGTCTATTATGACAGCTTCCTCTTTTTGTTCAGTTTAGTCACATGATTTCTCAATTTGCAGTACGTTTGCCAATCGATTGTGCAGCCATTTATTTTGCCTCATCCCTCTCAACCATACCATTTATTTCAATTCCTCATCAATCCACTGGGATTTAACAGTTTTTACTGTATTTTTCGTAATGGGTGCTTATTAGTAACTGGGATAAGAAATGTCATAAATGTGTCAGGTGCAACGTCTGTTTGCTTCTCATTACACACCACAGACCAACAAATATTCTTTACATCAACATAGGAATCACAAAAAAAAATGTATTGGATGACCTCTCATACACTATATTAGGCCCAGCCTTTGGAACTTTGGTTTTCCTAGATATGGCTGCTGTATCATGATCATTACATTCAATGGATCTGGATTCTGCTTTCAAGCACATTTCTGCAGAATTAGTAAAGATGTGATAAATACATGTTGATGATTACATTCCTATTCTGTCAGTAACTGCTAGGTTGATTGATAATCTGAACCAGGTTACATGTACCCCTCTTTTCTCCCCATCACTCCGTTTCTCTCCCCCTCTAGACACATGCAATCTTCCTCCCCCTTCTCCGTCCCTTTGTGACCCTCTCTGCCCTTTCTTCCCCTCCTCCTTTCTCTCCACCTCTCATCCTCCCCTTCTCTCTCAGGGTGAGACTTAATGAGAGGGGAGCTCCCTCCCGTATGCTCCATACAATCTCTCTCTCTTCCTTCTCTCTCTACTTCTGAGAAGAGGAGCTTCTGTATGCTCCACACTTTCTCTCTCTCTGCACCCCAATCTCTCTATCTGCATTTTATCTCTCCCTCTCTCTCTATCTGCATTTTATCTCTCCCTCTCTCTCTACCTGCATTTTATCTCTCCCTCTCTCTGTATCTCATGTGCATCTCTCCCTCTCTCTGGATCTCATGTGCATCTCTCTCTCTCTCTCTCTCTCTCTCTCTCTCTCTCTCCCCAGGAGGGTAGGAAAGGACAGAGAGATAGTGAGTGAGAGAGAGAGCTTAGGTTCTGTATCTCCTAACCCTAGAAGATAACAACAGAGAACAGACAGAACAAAATGAGATGAGAGGTCCTTAGTGTTTGGACATTACACAGACTTAGAGTGTTAGAACAGACAGGTCGTTAGGGAAAGGGCCTTCAGACAGTATCTCTACACGTCATTTATCACTGGGCTTTACTAGTGGGAAAGAGCCTTCAGACAGTATCTCTACACGTCATTTATCACTGGGCTTTACTAGTGGGAAAGAGCCTTCAGACAGTATCTCTACACGTCATTTATCACTGGGCTTTACTAGTGGGAAAGAGCCTTCAGACAGTATCTCTACACGTCATTTATCACTGGGCTTTACTAGTGGGAAAGAGCCTTCAGACAGTATCTCTACACGTCATTTATCACTGGGCTTTACTAGTGGGAAAGGGCCTTCAGACAGTATCTCTACACGTCATTTATCACTGGGCTTTACTAGTGGGAAAGGGCCTTCAGACAGTATCTCTACACGTCATTTATCACTGGGCTTTACTAGTGGGAAAGGGCCTTCAGACAGTATCTCTACACATCATTTATCACTGGGCTTTACTAGTGGGAAAGAGCCTTCAGACAGTATCTCTACACGTCATTTATCACTGGGCTTTACTAGTGGGAAAGAGCCTTCAGACAGTATCTCTACACGTCATTTATCACTGGGCTTTACTAGTGGGAAAGAGCCTTCAGACAGCATCTCTACACATCATTTATCACTGGGCTTTACTAGTGGGAAAGGGCCTTCAGACAGCATCTCTACACATCATTTATCACTGGGCTTTACTAGTGGGAAAGAGCCTTCAGACAGTATCTCTACACGTCATTTATCACTGGGCTTTACTAGTGGGAAAGAGCCTTCAGACAGCATCTCTACACGTCATTTATCACTGGGCTTTACTAGTGGGAAAGGGCCTTCAGACAGTATCTCTACACGTCATTTATCACTGGGCTTTACTAGTGGGAAAGAGCCTTCAGACAGCATCTCTACACATCATTTATCACTGGGCTTTACTAGTGGGAAAGGGCCTTCAGACAGTATCTCTACACATCATTTATCACTGGGCTTTACTAGTGGGAAAGAGCCTTCAGACAGCATCTCTACACGTCATTTATCACTGGGCTTTACTAGTGGGAAAGGGCCTTCAGACAGCATCTCTACACGTCATTTATCACTGGGCTTTACTAGTGGGAAAGAGCCTTCAGACAGCATCTCTACACGTCATTTATCACTGGGCTTTACTAGTGGGAAAGAGCCTTCAGACAGCATCTCTACACGTCATTTATCACTGGGCTTTACTAGTGGGAAAGAGCCTTCAGACAGTATCTCTACACGTCATTTATCACTGGGCTTTACTAGTGGGAAAGAGCCTTCAGACAGTATCTCTACACGTCATTTATCACTGGGCTTTACTAGTGGGAAAGAGCCTTCAGACAGTATCTCTACACGTCATTTATCACTGGGCTTTACTAGTGGGAAAGGGCCTTCAGACAGTATCTCTACACGTCATTTATCACTGGGCTTTACTAGTGGGAAAGGGCCTTCAGACAGTATCTCTACACGTCATTTATCACTGGGCTTTACTAGTGGGAAAGAGCCTTCAGACAGTATCTCTACACATCATTTATCACTGGGCTTTACTAGTGGGAAAGAGCCTTCAGACAGTATCTCTACACGTCATTTATCACTGGGCTTTACTAGTGGGAAAGAGCCTTCAGACAGTATCTCTACACGTCATTTATCACTGGGCTTTACTAGTGGGAAAGGGCCTTCAGACAGTATCTCTACACGTCATTTATCACTGGGCTTTACTAGTGGGAAAGAGCCTTCAGACAGTATCTCTACACGTCATTTATCACTGGGCTTTACTAGTGGGAAAGAGCCTTCAGACAGCATCTCTACACGTCATTTATCACTGGGCTTTACTAGTGGGAAAGAGCCTTCAGACAGTATCTCTACACGTCATTTATCACTGGGCTTTACTAGTGGGAAAGAGCCTTCAGACAGTATCTCTACACGTCATTTATCACTGGGCATTCGGGAAAGTCTTGGTGGTTCCAAACTTCTTCCATTTAAGAATGATGGAGGCCACTGTGTTCTTGGGGACCTTCAATGCTGCAAAAATTTGATCTGTGCCTCGACACAATCCTGTCTCGGAGCTCTACGGACAATTCCTTCAACATCATGGTTTGGTTTCTGCTCTGACATGCACTGTCAACTGTGGGACCTTATATAGACAGGTGTGTGCCTTTCCAAACACGTCCAATCAATTGAATTTATCACAGGTGGACTCCAATCAAGTTGTAGAAACACCAAGGATGATGAATGGAAACAGGATGAAATTGAGTTTAATTTGGAGTCTCATAGCAAAAGGTCTGAATACTTATGTAAATAAGGTATTTCTGTTAAAAAAAAAATTAAAATATATTTGCAAACATTTATAAAAACCCGCTTTTCTCTTTGTCATTATGGGGTATTGTGATGTCATTATGGGGTATTGTGATGTCATTATGGGGTATTGTGTTGTAGATTGATGAGGAAATGTTTTACATAATTTTTGGGAGAAAAAGTCAAGGGGTCTGAATACTTTCCGAAATAACTGTACAGTAGTGGGATGTATATTGAATTATAAACTGGGTTGTTCGAGCCCTGAATGCTGACTGCCTGACAGCCGTGGTATATCAGACCATATACCACGGGTATGACAAAATATGTATTTTTACTGCTCTAATTATGTTGGTAACCAGTTTATTATAGCAATAAGGCACCGCAGGGTGTTTGTGATATATGGCCAATATACCACGGCTAAGGGCTGTATCAAGGCACTCCGCGTTGCGTCGTGCTTAAGAACAGCCCTTAGCCGTGGTATATTGGCCGTATACCACACCCCTTATCATGCATTATTACTTAAGTATACTGCAGTATACTGTATATAGTGGGATGTATACTGTAGTACATTGTATACAGTGGAATGTATTTTGTAGTATACTGCATATAGTGGGATGTATATTGTAGTATAATGCAGTATACTGTATATAGTGGGATGTATAATGTAGTATACTGTGTATAGTGAAATATATATTGTAGTCTACTGTATATAGTGGATGTATATTGTAGTATAATGCAGTACAGTGGGATGTATATTGTAGTATAATACAGTATACTGTATATAGTGCAATCTACATAACATAAGAGAGAGAGAAAGAGACGAGAGAGCGACAGAGAGAGACAGAGAGAGAGAGAGAGAGAGAGAGAGAGAGAGAGAGAGAGAGAGAGAGAGAGAGAGAGAGAGAGACACACACACACACACACACACACACACACACACACACACACACACACACACACACACACACATAGAAATGATCATTTTCAATATGAGCACAGAGTCATGTTGGACACATTGAGAAATGAGGCCAATCCCAGTGTTTGGCCCAGTCCAGTTCTACTGATCTACTATGGGCACACGCCTTGCTTCAGACAACACATAACTTAAACCACATCAGCCTCAAACAAGGCAAACTAGGAGCAAAATTAACAACTAATGAGATTCCTAATCATATTGGATCCACCTCAAACTATGGTTGAGATGAGATCCCATCAACACCTTCGCTACTTGAACAACTGTTATGTAGTCTACATAGTGTTATACTCTATGTATCTCTATGGTGTCATTTGACCAGGTATCCCTTGTAAAATAAAGCATAAATATTCATATAAATAAACTGTTTTGTATTCATCTACAACAGATCTGTTTCTGCTTCCAGCACAATTATTTCCATCCATTTCCCATCCATTGTCTTGAAAGCCCATCTATCTAGGGACACACAGCTACTCTCCGGTAGAATACGCCAAGTAGCAGTTCAACAGTGACATCCAACATCTAACGATTCGATAACACCTAAAATATGAAGAAAAAAAACAAAAACGCACATTGCTTCCGCCAATTCTCCCGTCTGTCCAATTAGTGTACCACTTAGCGCTTGACGTAGCCTAGTTCTGTAACGCCTGAGGTTTGGTCCGTGTTGAATTAATCAGAGTTAATTTGTTAGAAACAAGAAAAAAGGGGGCATTAGTTAATCAAATAATGAAATAAAGGCTTCTTTGTACGCAAGCCATCATTACTAACACATGGGTTAGCCGTTGGCTCCATCGCTTAATAGGTCAGACTCAGGCTTCCCTATTCAACTGAATGTTTTTCTTCCTTCAGCGTTAGTCAGGGCCAATTACTTTCGGGTGGGTGCACACGCTAAGCTAAAGCTAAGCTAACGCTAACCGGGCCCGTATTACTCACGGATGGGTGCACACGCTAAGCTAATGCTAAGCTAACGCTAAGTCATGTTGCATTAGTTTGCGGATTGGAGCACTGCAATGCTAATCGCTAATAGCTTCCTCCTGCTGCCTCTCAGGGCAGAAAGGGCTAGTTGAGCAGGCAGAGAACAGATAGAACCCAGAGAGAGTTTCACATCCCCGTGGCCTACACCACACTAGCTGTTATATAGCTACAGTAGGCTTGCATCACAAATGACACCCTATTTCTTACTACTCTATGGGCCCTGGTCAAAAGTAGTGCACTATATAGGGAATAGGGTGCCATTAGGAACGTACACCTACTCTAATCCCCCGTGTTTTTATCATTAGCATTAATGGCTAATGAAGAAAAATCCCCTATTCCAGTATTCAAGTCATTGTGAGGTAATTGTAATCGAAAAGTTCTAGCTCCATTATTACTGCATTCCGAGGAGAATCTCATGGGCTGCAGTTCACAGGTTCCCAAGCAGAACTAATATCTGTCAAAACAAGAGGCTACGTAGCGTAGGCCAATATCACGTTTTCACGGTTGATCAGGTCCTACTAGTGTAGCTGGAGACTAATTAAGAGGGTTAATCAGGTCCTACTAGTGTAGCTGGAGACTAATTCAGAGGGTTGATCAGGTCCTACTAGTGTAGCTGGAGACTAATTCAGAGGGTTGATCAGGTCCTACTAGTGTAGCTGGAGACTAATTCAGAGGGTTGATCAGGTCCTACTAGTGTAGCTGGAGACTAATTCAGAGGGTTGATCAGGTCCTACTAGTGTAGCTGGAGACTAATTCAGAGGGTTGATCAGGTCCTACTAGTGTAGCTGGAGACTAATTCAGAGGGTTGATCAGGTCCTATTAGTGTAGTTGGAGACTAATTCAGAGGGTTGATCAGGTCCTACTAGTGTAGCTGGAGACTAATTCAGAGGGTTGATCAGGTCCTATTAGTGTAGCTGGAGACTAATTCAGAGGGTTGATCAGGTCCTACTAGTGTAGCTGGAGACTAATTCAGAGGGTTGATCAGGTCCTATTAGTGTAGCTGGAGACTAATTCAGAGGGTTGATCAGGTCCTACTAGTGTAGCTGGAGACTGGAGACTAATTCAAATCAAATCAATTTCTCACATGCGCTGAATACAACAGGTGTAGACCTTACAGTGAAATGCTTACTTACAAGCCCTTAACCAGCAATGCAGTTTTAAAAAAATACGCCCAAAAAAGTAAGAGATAAGAATAACAAATAATTAAAGAGCAGCAGTAAATAACAATAGGTGGGCTATATACAGGGGGTACCGGTACAGAGTCAATGTGGAGGCTATATACAGGGGGTACCGGTACAGAGTCAATGTGGAGGCTATATACAGGGGGTACCGGTACAGAGTCAATGTGGAGGCTATATACAGGGGGTAGCGGTACAGAGTCAATGTGGAGGCTATATACAGGGGGTAGCGGTACAGAGTCAATGTGGAGGCTATATACAGGGGGTACCGGTACAGAGTCAATGTGGAGGCTATATACAGGGGGTACCGGTACAGAGTCAATGTGGAGGCTATATACAGGGGGTACCGGTACAGAGTCAATGTGGAGGCTATATACAGGGGGTACCGGTACAGAGTCAATGTGGAGGCTATATACAGGGGGTACCGGTACAGAGTCAATGTGGAGGCTATATACAGGGGGTACCGGTACAGAATCAATGTGGAGGCTATATACAGGGGGTACCGGTACAGAGTCAATGTGGAGGCTATATACAGGAGGTTACCGGTACAGAGTCAATGTGGAGGCTATATACAGGGGGTACCGGTACAGAGTCAATGTGGAGGCTATATACAGGAGGTTACCGGTACAGAGTCAATGTGGAGGCTATATACAGGGGGTACCGGTACAGAGTCAATGTGTAGGCTATATACTGGGGTACAGGTACAGAGTCAATGTGGAGGCTATATACAGGGGGTACCGGTACAGAGTCAATGTGGAGGCTATATACAGGGGGTACCAGTACAGAGTCAATGTGGAGGCTATATACAGGGGGGTACCAGTAGAGTCAATGTGGAGGCTATATACAGGGGGTAGCGGTACAGAGTCAATGTGTCAATGTGCGGGGCACCGGTGTCGAGCTAATTGAGGTAATATGTACATGTAGGTTGAGTTATTAAAGTGACTATGCATAGATAATAACAGAGAGAAGCAGCACCGTAGAAGGTGGGGGGGGGGAGGGGGGGCAATGCGAATAGTCTGGGTAGCCATTTGACTAGATGTTCAGGAGTCTTATGGCTTCTGGGTAGAAGCTGTTAAGAAGCCTTTTGGACCTAGACTTGGCGCTCTGGTACTGCTTGCCGTGTGGTAGCAGAGAGAACAGTCTGACTAGGGTGGCTGGAGTCTTTGACAATTGTTGAGCCTTCCTCTGACACCACCTGGTATAGAGGTCCTGGGTGGCAGGAAGCTTGGCCCCAGTGATGCACTGAGCCGTACGCACTACCCTCTGTAGTGCCTTGAGGTCAGAGGCCGAGCAGTTGCCATACCAGGCAGTGATGCAACCAGTCAGGATGCTCTCGATGGTGCAGCTGTAGAACCTTTTGAGTATCTGAGGACCCATGCCAAATCTTTTCAGTCTCCTGAAGGGTAATAGGGTTTGTCGTGCCCTCTTCATGACTGTCTACAGAGGGTAGTGCGTACGGCTCTGTACATCACTGGTGCCAAGCTTCTCAATACCAGGCGACCTCTATACTAGGCGGTGTCAGAGGAAGACCCCCCCTTCCCCCCGCCGTTGTTTTTACACTGCTGCTACTTCCTGTTTATTATCTATGCATAGTCACTACACCCCTACCTACATGTACATTTACACTGCTGCTACTTCCTGTTTATTATCTATGCATAGTCCCTTCACCCCTACCTACATGTACATTTACACTGCTGCTACTTCCTGTTTATTATCTATGCATAGTCCCTTCACCCCTACCTACATGTACATTTACACTGCTGCTACTTCCTGTTTATTATCTATGCATAGTCCCTTCACCCCTACCTACATGTACATTTACACTGCTGCTACTTCCTGTTTATTATCTATGCATAGTCACTACACCCCTACCTACATGTACATTTACACTGCTGCTACTTCCTGTTTATTATCTATGCATAGTCCCTTCACCCCTACCTACATGTACATTTACACTGCTGCTACTTCCTGTTTATTATCTATGCATAGTCCCTTCACCCCTACCTACATGTACATTTACACTGCTGCTACTTCCTGTTTATTATCTATGCATAGTCCCTTCACCCCTACCTACATGTACATTTACACTGCTGCTACTTCCTGTTTATTATCTATGCATAGTCCCTACACCCCTACCTACATGTACATTTACACTGCTGCTACTTCCTGTTTATTATCTATGCATAGTCCCTTCACCCCTACCTACATGTACATTTACACTGCTGCTACTCCCTGTTTATTATCTATGCATAGTCCCTTCACCCCTACCTACATGTACATTTACACTGCTGCTACTCCCTGTTTATTATCTATGCACAGTCCCTTTACCTCTACCTACATGTACATTTACACTGCTGCTACTTCCTGTTTATTATCTATGCACAGTCACTTTACCCCTACCTACATGTACATTTACACTGCTGCTACTTCCTGTTTATTATCTATGCATAGTCACTTTACCCCTACCTACATGTACAAATGACCTCTAACCTGTACACCCACACTAGGTAGCCCCTGTTTATAGCCTCAGTATTGTTATTTTATTGTGCTATTTTTATTAAATGTTTAACTTTAGTTTATTTGGTAAATATGTACTTAACTCTATTTCTTGAACTACATGGTTGATTAAGGGCTTGTAAGTAAGTATTTCACTGTAAGGTCTACACCTGTTGTATTCGGCGCCGGGGCGGCAGGCTGCCTAGTGGTTAGAACGTTGGACTAGTAACCGAAAGGTTGCAAGATCGAATCCCCGAACTGACAAGGTACAAATCTGTCGTTCTGCCCCTGAACAAGGCAGTTAACCCACTGTTCCTAGGCCGTCATTGAAAATAAGAATTTGTTGTTAACTGACCTGCCTAGTAAAATAAAGGTAAAAAAATGTGACAAATAACATTTGATTTGATGATGTATTATGATGGCAGATGTGTGAGAAGTGACCGTGACGACAGGAGAGGCACACCGAGATCAACATACAGCGTTTTGATTACATGCAATCCTCAGATTACACTGTGTGTGTGTGTGTGTGTGTGTGTGTGTGTGTGTGTGTGTGTGTGTGTGTGTGTGTGTGTGTGTGTGTGTGTGTGTGTGTGTGTGTGTGTGTGTGGGTGTGTGTGTGTGTGTGTATGGGTGTGGGTGTGTGTGTGCGTGTGTATGGGTGTGTGTGATTACATGTCATGAGACCAGCTCTTTGCTTATCCTACAGATGAGATTTGAATCACCCAGAGTTGTTCCTTATCAGGTCACATGATCAAAACAAATGACCTTATGACTCTGACCCTTCATCCCACAGCAGGAAAATAATCCTGCAGCAACAGGAAATGTGAATTATAATAAATAGACAACAAAATGTGGAAAAAGTAAAGGGGTGTGAATCTTTGTTTTGTGCGGGGGCACCGGTTAGCCGAGATAATATACGTAAGCCTTACGAAGCTTTATAAAAGGTGTCATTAAGACTCGTTAGATATAATGTGTCCTTTCAGTTCAATATGCTCTATCAGATGTACTATTAGATGGGTCCTTACCACCAAATGATGACCTTTCTCTTCCCTTTGATATGGTTAAGTAGAAATGGTGCTCCAGGATGGCATTTAAAAGCCTGTTAGATTAAATGAAGTGCCCTTTAAAAGAGACCACATAGAAAATTCAATAAATATTTGTAATATGAATAAAGTGACATTGTGCCTCTGTGTGTTTCTATGAAGATTTGAACCCACTTAAACCCCCCCAAAGAAAAAGGTCTGCCAAGTCTTCCTCCATCACTGTAAATCCCTAGTTATCTTGTTACTTTCACAAAAAGTCCTTTCTGAAGATGATGAGATTACTGACTTGTTTACATCTGTGCTCATTTTTATTAAGGTCAACCCTGTTTACGTGAACTGAACTCTCCTTTTTAATATGATGAAAATATTACTTTAAAAATATTATTTTTCCAAATACATTTTTACATCTAATAGTCAAATCATCGCAGCGTTAAAGCAGATGAGCTGGTTCTACTCTTTTTAACTCTTTTCTGGTGTTTTGTGGTGGAAAACTGAGAGCGTGTCGAGAATAACAAGTCAACCCTGTTACCCAGAGACAGACAGACTAGAATAACAAGTCAACTCTGTTACCCAGAGACAGACAGACTAGAATAACAAGTCAACCCTGTTACCCAGAGACAGACAGACTAGAATAACAAGTCAACCCTGTTACCCAGAGACAGACAGACCCTAGAATAACAAGTCAACCCTGTTACCCACAGACAGACAGACAGACTAGAATAACAAGTCAACCCTGTTACCCAGAGACAGACAGACAGACTAGAATAACAAGTCAACCCTGTTACCCAGAGACAGACAGACAGACTAGAATAACAAGTCAACTCTGTTACCCAGAGACAGACAGACAGACTAGAATAACAAGTCAACTCTGTTACCCAGAGACAGACAGACAGACTAGAATAACAAGTCAACTCTGTTACCCAGAGACAGACAGACAGACGATAGAATAACAAGTCAACCCTGTTACCCAGAGACAGACAGACAGACAGACTAGAATAACAAGTCAACCCTGTTACCCAGAGACAGACAGACTAGAATAACAAGTCAACTCTGTTACCCAGAGCAGACAGACAGACAGACTAGAATAACAAGCCAACCCTGTTACCCAGAGACAGACAGACAGACAGACTAGAATAACAAGTCAACTCTGTTACCCAGAGACAGACAGACTAGAATAACAAGTCAACCCTGTTACCCAGAGACAGACAGACTAGAATAACAAGTCAACTCTGTTACCCAACAGACAGACAGACAGACTAGAATAACAAGTCAACCCTGTTACCCAGAGACAGACAGACTAGAATAACAAGACAACCCTGTTACCCAGAGACAGACAGACAGACTAGAATAACAAGTCAACCCTGTTACCCAGAGACAGACAGACAGACTAGAATAACAAGTCAACCCTGTTACCCAGAGACAGACTGACTAGAATAACAAGTCAACCCTGTTACCCAGAGACAGACAGACAGACTAGAATAACAAGTCAACCCTGTTACCCAGAGACAGACAGACAGACTAGAATAACAAGTCAACTCTGTTACCCAGAGACAGACAGACCTAGAATAACAAGTCAACCCTGTTACCCAGAGACAGACAGACAGACTAGAATAACAAGTCAACCCTGTTACCCACAGACAGACAGACTAGAATAACAAGTCAACTCTGTTACCCAGAGACAGACAGACTAGAATAACAAGTCAACCCTGTTACCCAGAGACAGACAGACAGACTAGAATAACAAGTCAACCCTGTTACCCAGAGACAGACAGACAGACTAGAATAACAAGTCAACTCTGTTACCCAGAGACAGACAGACAGACAGACTAGAATAACAAGTCAACTCTGTTACCCAGAGACAGACAGACGACTAGAATAACAAGTCAACCCTGTTACCCAGAGACAGACAGACTAGAATAACAAGTCAACCCTGTTACCCAGAGACAGACAGACTAGAATAACAAGTCAACCCTGTTACCCACAGACAGACAGACTAGAATAACAAGTCAACTCTGTTACCCAGAGACAGACAGACAGACTAGAATAACAAGTCAACCCTGTTACCCAGAGACAGACAGACAGACAGACTAGAATAACAAGTCAACCCTGTTACCCAGAGACAGACAGACAGACTAGAATAACAAGTCAACCCTGTTACCCAGAGACAGACAGACTAGAATAACAAGTCAACCCTGTTACCCAGAGACAGACAGACAGACAGACTAGAATAACAAGTCAACCCTGTTACCCAGAGACAGACTGACTAGAATAACAAGTCAACTCTGTTACCCAGAGACAGACAGACTAGAATAACAAGTCAACCCTGTTACCCAGAGACAGACAGACTAGAATAACAAGTCAACCCTGTTACCCACAGACAGACAGACTAGAATAACAAGCCAACCCTGTTACCCAGAGACAGACAGACAGACTAGAATAACAAGTCAACTCTGTTACCCACAGACAGACAGACTAGAATAACAAGTCAACTCTGTTACCCACAGACAGACAGACTAGAATAACAAGTCAACCCTGTTACCCAGAGACAGACAGACAGACTAGAATAACAAGTCAACTCTGTTACCCAGAGACAGACAGACAGACAGACTAGAATAACAAGTCAACCCTGTTACCCAGAGACAGACAGACTAGAATAACAAGTCAACCCTGTTACCCAGAGACAGACAGACAGACTAGAATAACAAGTCAACTCTGTTACCCAGAGACAGACAGACAGACAGACTAGAATAACAAGTCAACCCTGTTACCCAGAGACAGACAGACTAGAATAACAAGTCAACCCTGTTACCCAGAGACAGACAGACTAGAATAACAAGTCAACCCTGTTACCCACAGACAGACAGACTAGAATAACAAGTCAACTCTGTTACCCAGAGACAGACAGACAGACTAGAATAACAAGTCAACCCTGTTACCCAGAGACAGACAGACAGACAGACTAGAATAACAAGTCAACCCTGTTACCCAGAGACAGTCAGACAGACTAGAATAACAAGTCAACCCTGTTACCCAGAGACAGACAGACTAGAATAACAAGTCAACCCTGTTACCCAGAGACAGACAGACAGACAGACTAGAATAACAAGTCAACCCTGTTACCCAGAGACAGACAGACTAGAATAACAAGTCAACCCTGTTACCCAGAGACAGACAGACAGACTAGAATAACAAGTCAACTCTGTTACCCAGAGACAGACAGACAGACTAGAATAACAAGTCAACCCTGTTACCCAGAGACAGACAGACAGACTAGAATAACAAGTCAACTCTGTTACCCAGAGACAGACAGACAGACTAGAATAACAAGTCAACCCTGTTACCCAGAGACAGACAGACTAGAATAACAAGTCAACCCTGTTACCCAGAGACAGACAGACTAGAATAACAAGTCAACCCTGTTACCCAGAGACAGACAGACTAGAATAACAAGTCAACCCTGTTACCCAGAGACAGACAGACTAGAATAACAAGTCAACCCTGTTACCCAGAGACAGACAGACAGACAGACTAGAATAACAAGTCAACCCTGTTACCCAGAGACAGACAGACAGACTAGAATAACAAGTCAACTCTGTTACCCACAGACAGACAGACTAGAATAACAAGTCAACTCTGTTACCCAGAGACAGACAGACAGACTAGAATAACAAGTCAACCCTGTTACCCAGAGACAGACAGACAGACTAGAATAACAAGTCAACTCTGTTACCCAGAGACAGACAGACTAGAATAACAAGTCAACCCTGTTACCCAGAGACAGACAGACTAGAATAACAAGTCAACCCTGTTACCCAGAGACAGACAGACAGACTAGAATAACAAGTCAACTCTGTTACCCAGAGACAGACAGACAGACTAGAATAACAAGTCAACCCTGTTACCCAGAGACAGACAGACAGACAGACTAGAATAACAAGTCAACCCTGTTACCCCCCTCTGTCTGTCTGTCTGTCTGTCTGTCTGTCTGTCTGTCTGTCTGTCTGTCTGTCTGTCTGTCTGTCTGTCTGTCTGTCTGTCTGTCTGTCTGTCTGTCTGTCTGTCTGTCTGTCTGTCTGTCTGTCTCTCTCTCTCTCTCTCTCTCTCTCTCTGTCTCTGTCTCTCTCTGTCTCTCTCTCTCTCCCTCTGTCTCTCTCTCTCTCTCTCTGTCTCTCTCAGTCTCTGTCTCTCTCTCTCCCTCTGTCTCTCTCTCTCTCTCTCTCTCTGTCTCTAAAGATCAACATAGGTGGTGTGTGTGACAACCTCCATCTTGGCAGTGATTTCTCCATGGAGCTGAGAAGCTAATTTCCGGCAATTCAATTCTATGCATTTTTCCTTAGCTAATGCTGTGTTCTTTTTCTCAAATGTAATAACAAAATCAATACAGTTAAATTCATTGCTTTGGGAATTTTCTCTCTCTCCTTCCCTCTCCTCCCTTCTTCTCCTTCCTCCTCCTCCCTTCCTCTCCTCCCTCTCTCTTAGCCCTGGTCTCTCTCTCTCCTCCCTTCCTCTCCTTCCTCCTCCCTTCCTCTCCTCCCTCTCTCTTAGCCCTGGTCTCTCTCTCTCCTCCCTTCCTCTCTTCCCTCTCTCTTAGCCCTGGTCTCTCTCTCTCCTCCCTTCCTCTCCTTCCTCCTCCTCCCTTCCTCTCCTCCCTCTCTCTTAGCCCTGGTGTCTCCCTCTCCTCCCATCCTCTCTTCCCCCTCTCTTAGCCCTGGGCTCTCTCTCTCCTCCCTTCCTCTCCTTCCTCCTCATCCCTTCCTCTCCTCCCTCTCTCTTAGCCCTGGTCTCTCTCTCTCCTCCCTTCCTCTCCTTCCTCCTCCTCCCTTCCTCTCTTCCCTCTCTCTTAGCCCTGGTCTCTCTCTCTCCTCCCTTCCTCTCCTTCCTCCTCCTCCCTTCCTCTCCTCCCTCTCTCTTAGCCCTGGTGTCTCCCTCTCCTCCCATCCTCTCTTCCCCCTCTCTTAGCCCTGGGCTCGCTCTCCTCCCTTCCTCTCCTCCCTCTCTCTTAGTCTTGGTGTCTCTCTCTTTCTCATCTCCCTTCCCTTCCTCTCCTTCCCTCTCCCTCTTTCGCTCATACTTTGCCTTGTGACCTCCATCATCAGAAGAGAGATAGAGAGAGACAGAGGGAGACAGAGAGAGAGAGACAGAGAGCGAGAGAGACAGAGAGAGAGCGAGAGAGAGAGACAGAGAGAGAGAGACAGAGAGAGAGACAGCGAGAGAGAGAGAGACAGAGAGAGAGAGAGAGAGAGACAGAGAGAGACAGCGAGAGAGAGACAGAGAGAGACAGCGAGAGAGAGAGAGACAGAGAGAGAGAGACAGAGAGAGACAGCGAGAGAGACAGAGAGAGACAGCGAGAGAGAGAGACAGCGAGAGAGAGAGACAGAGAGAGACAGCAAGAGAGAGAGAGAGACAGAGAGAGAGAGAGAGACAGAGAGAGACAGCAAGAGAGAGAGACAGAGAGAGATAGAGGGGGTTGGCCAAGGGGGTAATCATATCCATTCAGCATCACTCACTCA